>NW_028263373.1:6068255-6175755 GCF_051168715.1 Poecilia mexicana | reverse complement strand
TCTGGCGTTTCCACTACGTGAATTTATCTTACATTTTAAGCATGGTGTTGAATTTCAATTTTTTTGACTTGAGCTCATAGACAAGATGCTTTTGCTTGAAACCTTCTGATGCTCAGCTGGGCACTGGGGCTTGTGTTTGCTTCATTAGGCTGAGTAGCAGACATCTGCGATTTCTTTAAAAGCAAATATTAAATAGATCGAAAGATCTTATGAAATTTGTTGGCATCAGGGGGGAAAATGCATCATCAATGCTGGATTTGAACAAAATGGAGTTATACATAAGTTGGATTTCATGCACAGCTACCATATAATTTACATCTAGGAAAGGGAAAAGTCCCCAGATTGACAACTTGTGTTGCAATTCAGGGCTGAAAGAATTGCGACTTTTTTATATATATATTCAGATTTGTGTCTTTAAGAAGGATGGAGCACAAGTGAAACAAATATGCTTTTCAAACGTGTATTATTATTTGTAGTTGTATTTTACCACTGGAGAATTGTAGGAACCTGCTTTATTTGATGCATCAATGAGTCTAAAAAAAATAAAAAAAACAAGAAACAAACAAACAAAAAAAACTGTTTTGGGAAATGTATTTTTTTAAAAACACGCAGAGTTCTTCAGGTGGAATAATAATAATACAAATCCTTCTTTTTCTCTGTAAACAGCGCCATCTGCTGGGACTACCACGTAAAACACGTTCATTAAATCATTTCCCATGACAACAGAACCCACCGACGCAGGATAATTTCCTTTCAATAGCAGCACGAGACTTGTTCTATTACATATTTTTTGTGTGTGTGTGGCTGGTTCTGTCATTCGGCTTCAGTCCTGAGTTGCTTGTGTTTTTGACCCAGTGAAGTTTGCTGGGTTCGCTTCGCTCCCTCCTTCAGACCAGGTGCAGCGTGGGACAGCTGCGGCTCTCATTCGTCGGCACGCCGTCCGACTTTTGGCCGCAGGAACCCGGCCGACACCCGGCATGCCTGAAGACAAAGCGAATAGTGGCGGTGAGGGAGGAGAAGAAAAAGGAGGAGGAGGAAGAGGAGGGACAGGAATAGAAGTCCAGTTTCATCACACTGTCCCCGTTTTCTTACTTTTTTTTTCTTTTTCTTTTTGAACTCTGAAGAGCAGCTTTGCTGAGCCGGCATGTCTTTATCAAGCAGCCCAGTAATTACAGTCACACTCAGGCAGCGTGAGAGTCCCGTTTCTGGCTCGAGAGCTTTAATCAAGAGATCGTTAACGGTCCTCTGCTCTCGCGCTACCAGAAAATTCAATCCTCCTCGGTCACAGATGTCATGGCGCTATCTGTTCTGTTCCCCTTCATTCCGCTCTTGAGAACCGCTTTCTAGCAAAAAATTTGAAGACGATAAAATGAACGTCTGCAGTGCGTGGATATGATCGGTTATGAAATCTTTTTTTCTTTTGTAAATTTAGCTACGTTTCAACAAGGCCTGAGCAGAAAAGCGAGCTAACGACGTTCTCCTTATTAGCCCAAAGGTGGTTGCTGAGGTTGCTAAGCCATGTTTAGTTACGCAGTGTATTTCTCTTTTCCATGTTAAATGTAAGGCATTACATTTGCCTAATATTTCAGGCTCGTTTGAAGAAAACTGAAAAAATATTTAGTCTATTCTGAAAAATAAAAACAGCATCCAGCAGATATTTGAGCACCAAGATGTACTTTAGAGTATAAGTCAAAAAGTATTTACCGTAAAAATATAAGGAAACCAGAAAACGTGGAAAAAAAACATAACTTTTTGTTGTAGCTAACATTTTAGCAACCAGAATTTTAAACGTCATGGTTTTGTCCTTATTTATTTACATTTTTCCTTGAATTATGGTTGTGGGGCCACACAAAATCAGTTCAGGGGCTGCAAATGGCCCCCGGGCCTTACTTTGAACACCCTGGCTCTAGAGTGTAAATCAGAATGCTGCTTATTTGTATTTTGGAGCCGCGTCTCCCTGAAAACCTAACCATAACATTTAGGTCGTACAGGGATGACGTCACATCGGGTAATTTCTATCTTCCACTTCAACTGAAACACACCCAGAAGAAACCCAGTCAGATTTATTTATCAATCCTGATCAACTCGATTAAGGTTCAGTTGTAGCAAAGTTTTCCTTTAGCATCACTGACACTTCCCCCCTTCCTTCGTGTCTAATTTAGTTCAGGAACGATTCAAAGTAAGAAGCCGTCCGACAGTTTGTGCCAGACGTGGCGGACTCTAACTCCTTCCCACAGAACGACCTTCAGGCTGGTTCGGGCAGCTGTTGTGCTGCGACACCGTCTGTCAACAGAGCTGGGGAACGAGACGGTTCCGTCTGGTCTCAGTTAACCAGTCAGAGTCCGATTCGCTTCAGTGGGACACAACACGACTCGGGTCAAAGCGAGGAGTTTGATTTTCTGATTGGGTTGCATTCTGGGATGGGAGGTCGATCGACCCGAAAGGTTTTTTTCCACCCCGGGGTTTAGACCGTCCTTCCTTTATCCTCTACACGTGTCCTTAAATTAAGACGAAGAAATCAAATAGAAAGAGTGTGACCGAGGAGGATAGATACATTCTTAAAATGCCAGAATGAAAGGCTTGGTTTCATTTCATTTGCGTTTCTTTTTGCATCTCAACCCTAATTTTTCAGAATGCATGAAACTGGTGCGGCTACTAATTGGAGATTCTTGATTTTATTACTGGCTGTAAATTGCTGCTCAATTTGTAATTTAAGTGTCAAAATAGTAATTCTCAAAACAAATTGCATTTTGTGACGTTTAATGATTCTCCTTAAAGGATGTAGTTACATGGCTCCCACATTAAAGAATATAATTTTCTTCTTCATGTTCAAATATGTGAGACTGGAGGTTTTTATTTCATCAGGCTGATGCTTAAATATTATTTTGCAGCCCAACGGAGCGGAGACCCGTCCTCTGCTCTCCCCTGAATCCCTGCTGCTCTCACCGCGTTCAGACCGGCTGATGGATTCTCGCACAGGGAACCGGTAAGACCCAGATATCTGGCACCATGCTGTGAGTGAGCGTGTTCAGACAGTACCTCTCATCTCTGGCAGAGCACATCAGATCCTCCAGGCTTTCCTTCTGAATCACGGGCGTCACGACGATCTGACGAACACATACCTTTGTTTACAAAACCTCACTCTAGTGCATCCTGCACGTCAAAAACTCAGAGTCTTCTTCAGGCGGAGGTGGGGAGAATACCCTCAAAAAGTAGCAGCACTACTTCTGCGTGTTTTTTTTTTTTTTTACTCTGGTGAAAATAAAAATATCCAATTACTCAAGTAGGAGTAAAAGAAAAACCCAAAACCACTCAAGTACTGACCAGAATATCAGTTATTTAATATTTAAAAATGACATCATCAGATGGACCAAAACATAAAGTCAAGTTTGTGGAAATCTTGATAATTAGATGTATTTTTAAGTAGCATAGTTACAAAAACTTTTTTTTTTCGAATCTTAGTCGAACTTATGGATAACGTTTTACAATAAGGCTCCTCTATAGATCGCTAATAAATAGTTTATGTTATCAATTTATCTATGAGCATTTTAAAAATCATTAATAACTGTTTATTATGCATTAAATAAGGAAGGAGACTGTGCTAAAATATTACAATTACAAATGCTTATTGTACTTACAAGTTAGCCTGAAATGTTTAGTGTAACAACTGCAGATAAAACATGTAGGTGAACAGATTTGGCAAGAATTTTGTCTCCTTCTTACCTTGTTTGAGTAACAAACAGTTATTGACGATTTATAAAGTGTTTAGAGATGAATTGATAACATATTTGGGAGCGTTATTGTAAAGTGGGACCTATTTATGAATCTTTAACAAAAACTGCAGGTGTGTGTTTGTGTCTGGTGGGTTTGGGGTCAGAACAAGCTAAGCTCGCTCTTCATTCAGTGAAGTAGAGAATCCAGTAAAAAGCACAGCGTAGTACAAATACTCCTAGAAGATCCCCCCCAACTCCCCCACCCAAAACAAAAAAAAATTCCTAAAGCAAACGTAATTGAGTAAATGTAACCGAGTACTCTCCGACTCTGACCTTGGGATAGCACTGGCAGAGGCTCCACACTGTCCCAGCACAGACCATGGTGACCCCGACGACGCACATCGTCACGTAGACGTGCGGGCGCTCCCGCATCATGAGGAACATGCCCACGGCAACCACAGAGAGGCCGGCCACTATGAGTCCGTACCGGTAAGGCTTCCCCTCTGCCATCGCTGTGAACCTCTGCTGCAGCCCACAAGCGTGCGCTAACTTGAAGCATGATGGAGGGGGGAGGCGGGGGGGTAAAAAAAGATTTAGTGGGCTCTTTGTGTGACGGAGCTTGAAGGTGAAGGTGGAGAAACTGCAGTGGTGGTTCCACTCGGCTGCTTATTACAGCCTGCAGACACGTTGCTCAGGTCAGGTATAAAATTGCAGGTGTGCGTCTGTACCTGAAAGGTCACCTTGCTTCAGGCTTCTGTGTTAAAAAAAAAAAAAGAAGCTAAATAAAATCTCAGCTTGTGGGGGCATTGCTCAGTCGGCTGTCTGTGTTTGTTTGGTCTACAGCCATCCTCCTGTTTCCTCCTCTTCAGGGATTTCCTTCCTCCGGTTAATCAGCTTTACAGCAGTCGATACCAGCCTTAGAAAGCTGCTCAGCAGTTTCTTAGCTCTAGTTTATGGTGATGCCACAACAAAACAAACAACAGGCAGGCAGCCTGCAAACTGGCCCGCTTCTTGAAAAGTGTTGGAGTCATGTTCCGGTCACAGAAAGACATATGTCTTTATATGTAAACGTATGACAGGTTTACATTTAAAAAAATTAAAAATAGGCACACACGCAGATGTACGGCTCTGGGAAATAAAATGAAGAGCCCACTTCACTGAACCCCACTGAAAACCTCCTGGTTATTCCACCAACTATTGGTTTCTGAACTCTTCCTTAGTTAAAACATTAGTGTTGCTGTTTCTAAATAAATATCAACTCGTTTTCTTGGCATTATCTGAGGTCTGGAAGCGCCGCATCTTTTTATGTTATTTTGACCATTTCTCATTTTCTGCAAGTAAATACTAAACGTTTGCGTGGAATTTCACAGACGTGACGTCAGTAGTTCACAGAATAAAAGAACAATGTTCTTTTTACTCAAACATATACCTATACAAAGTAAACTCAGAGAAACTGATCATTTTAAGTGGTCTCTCATACACATGAATGTTTTGTATCTGTATTTTTGTGATCTTCAGGTCTGAGTTTGCAGGGCCTCCTTGCCGCCACCCTGATCTTCAGCTCCCTCTCCAGATTCTCTATTAGTTTCCAGTGAAAACTCATAATGTTAATATCAATTCCAGTGAGCAGAAACATGTTGGTGAAATTAAAAGATTACAGCAAACCCAAATCTGTCAGGGATACGATGTTAATCACTTCAGGCTTAAGATGATCAGCGGCTTTGCGCTCAACTATTATGCAAAATGTGCAGCGTCCCAGAAAAGCTCAAAACGTGCTAATTGGTGCCTGAAGGGGGGGAAACATGCACATCCTGTCATTTCTCTGGCATGGTTTTTGATTTGTGGGTTTGTTTGTTTTCTTTTGTCTTTTTTGCTTATTGATCTCTAGATTTTGACACATTTTTGTTATTAACAAGTCGTTCCAACAATAACTCAGTATATCCCAAGATTGTTATCCTATAAACTAATAAATGCAAAACTTCTACCTGTAGTTAATTATTCCTTAATAGTGCAACAATAACTGCAGCATAAATGTAATTTAACATGTTCCTCCCGTGAAACCATTAGCAAACATGTACCTGTGGATTTACTTAGGCAAGTTCCCTCTGTTGCCTCTACAACACCGACTAATATACACAAATATTGAAAAAAATTAATACCAGAAATCCTAGAAAGTATTATAAAAAACATCCTTTATTTTCTTGCGTTAGAAACTGCCTTATCTGATGACAAACAAAGCATATTTTCATCCTATTCTCAGTGCATGACCCCTTATAAATGTGACACATTCACCTTTCAGTCTAAAAGAGGTTGTTTAAAACATTTTTAATACAAGTGGATTATTTCTTAAATTCTCTATATAAACGTAACGAAATGTAGCTCCTTTTTTTTGTGAATCCCACATTAGCTGGGAAGCTGCACAGTCTCCTCACAGGAGAAACTGTCCAGGTCGTTCTCTCTGTGAAGGTAGCTTGTTTTTACCCCCACCCCCACCCCCCAACATGACCGTCAGGTTAATGGGTAAGCTAAGAATGGAGCAGCCTGTCCTCTGATGCAAGATGTAACCTGCCACATCCTTTCTTTTTTTCTTTTTCTAAAAAATTCTGGCATTTTATCAAGAGTTTGGACTCTTTCAGAGCTGCTGCGATCCAGGCCATAACAAAGCAGCTAAGGGGAAGGGAAAAAAAACAAAACATAAATAAATAAATGGATAATTGCATAAAATAAATGACACGGCGGCAGACTGAGGCAACATAACAATGCATATGGGTTGCAGACTCTAGTGAATTAAAAACAAGATATGTGTTTTAACATACGTATGCTGCAGATATACGAAACTGAAGTTTCTCATGTTTAAACGTAAAGACAAGATGACTTAGATCTAACCCCAACATTTCCTGACAACAGTTCAACTTTCACCACTCCTGTCTTTGTGACGGCCCAACCGTCCACGGGAAGCCTGAGCTGAAGTCGAGTCTCGATTGGTCGATTTCAAGGCACGGAGGTTTGTAGCTGTGAGTTCGGACAAAGCTCTCGCTTGGAAGAACAATAGGCACCGGAGGAGTGTAGGAAGTCCAACCCAGTTTAAACTTGCTGGCTGCCATCTTGATTTGTACATTCAGTATGCTCAGGGTTGCTGGGTTGCTGTTCGCTGTCCTCGTAGTTCGGCTGTTCGCCGTGCTCCTGGTTCGCCTCCTGATTGGCCTCCTGGTTTATGTGCTGGCTCTTCATCACCGTGTCGTACGACGGCGGCGGCTCCATGGTCCAGGGCGGCGGGGTGGACGGCAGGGAGGGTTCGGGCTCCGGTGAGGTGCTGGCAGCGTCCGTCGACATCTCCCGCCGGATTCGGTCCAGCCTCCTGATGGGAACAGAGATGCGGTGAGAACTTCCTGTTTTAATCTGAAACAGAAGCTTCCTGAATACTTCCGGAACGCCTTTTCTCAGTGCTAACTGCGCCAAGCGCGCCCGCTACAACTCTGGTTTCCCTGTTGATGCAGATGGACACTGAATTTTTCTGAGCTTTCATTTCATAGAATTGAACTGTAAATAGGGCCACCAACAGCAACCATGGACTTTTGGGATGCACGTTTTCAATAGAATAGTAATTTTAGAAAATAGAAAGCTGCATATTCTATTCTTACTCAGGAAAAATAAATAAGAAAATAGGAAGCAATTTGCTAAAAGAAAAAGAAAGGTGGGAAATTGGATTCCATTATTTTTATAAAGTCAAATGTCTGAGATCCTTTTTGTGCTTTAAAGCTACAACAATGTTATATAGATTATTGATTCCTGACCAAAGAAAAACAGGATATGTTGCTTGTTTTATTGAGATATTGCGATTGTAATTTTTGCGGCTTGTGAGTGCTTTCAGTCTGATGATGTCTGGCACGCAGTGGGAATAGTTGGGACACCGCTGACTTATGCAATTAAAGACAACACAGATCACATCCTAAATGAGTCACATGAAATAAAAACAACGCTAAACAACGTCTCCCATCTTACAACTGATGGAGCGTCTCACGTTTGCAGAGGAATCATTTAGTCATTTAGAGTTTAAAGGAAATGCCTCCAAACAAAATGCTGTTGAAAATATATATGCATGAAAAGACGAATTTACCAACAAACAAAAAAACACAGAAATGTGGTTGAGAGTGACGAGGTGAATTTGCCTCAACTTAAAATGATAATTAATGTCTAAACACGGCTGGAAAAATTTTAGGCAGGATATTTGTGCCAACAAATTATGCTTAATAACTAGTCAGTCTATCTATTTATGGGAAATGGCTTATGGGTGTTACGTGTTCGGAAGAAATCTGACTTTTCCCAAACATCTGCTTAACACAGATCCATCCTTATCACACCCAGACACCTGATGTCATCAAACTACTTCTGTGAAACGGTAGAATCTATTTTTGGATTCAATCAGTGACTGGATCCAATACAATCATTCAGTTTTCAATTGAAGTGCTAACATTGTGATCTGGAGAATGCAGACTCTGTCTGGTAGCTGTCAATAAAGGCACAAACAAAACAAAACAAAAAAAGAAATTCTGACAAAAGATTTTATTTTTCAGTTTAAGTTTTGGTATATTAGATTGATATAAATATACTGTATATATATATATATATATATATATATATATATATATATATATATATATATATATATATATATATATATATATATATATATATATATTTAATACTCGCTATTGCTTTACACTGTGATGTTTAGTCTGCTCTAAGGTAAAGCGGTTTATAATATATATTAATTCTGAACAAGGTGCCATCAAAGAAAATACAAATTTAACCAATCAGCTTGCCTACTCTTTTAGGAGTTTTAGCGGAATAAGTTGGTCATGTTATGAGATATGTGAAGGTATTTGTAGAAAAGGGTTTTAGTTGTAGAAAAACTGGATGTGTGACCATCAGATGAAGCCCTCTAATAAAGGATACAATGTTTCCAGTTGTGTTAATTTTAGCTAGAATGCAACAGTGTTACTCCTGTGTTGCTACAGAGTTGCTAGCATGGGATGTCAGCTGGACGCCTCAGCTCCAGCAGACTCAACAGACTCCTGAACAGTTCATTTTTCATTCTGACGTTATTTCTTTATAAATGTCATTTAGAACGATATGACTGCCTCCAAGAACTAGCACTCCATGTTCTAGAAAGGTAGCCCTTAATCAGCCAATCTGTTGTTTCCCACCATCAGGCGCGTCAGTTTTCCTAATCTTTCTATTCTATGTGTTTTAGCCAATAAGCTGGGACTTTTCTCAGCAATATTTTCCTGATTTTTCTCAAACAAGTAAAGGGAACATTGAAACGTAGCCCAGTTTGTTAGTGTGCGGAGTCCATTGTTCTCTGCGCCGGTGGTTCCCTGTCTGTCAGCGGACGCTCAGCTCACCGTTTCAGAGAAGAGCGACTGGACCACATCCAGTCGGCTTTGGTCTCCAGGCAACTGTAAAGTTAACGTCCTAAAAGTAAAATAATCTCTGGATGAATTATATTTATTTTGTTCATGCCTACATATTTTGGTTCAGATGACGCAGAGCCTTACAGAGCTGTGAAAACAGTACGTACCAACTTCTTCTGTTTTGCTTTTTGTCATTACATGTTCCAGACTTATGTTTTTTACATCAGTAAACACAAAATGTGTTATTAAATGTTGATCTTATTTGTTGAGGGGAAACAAAATAACATGACACCATATTTATTTAAAAGTTACTACCTCTTAACCCAAGTACTGCTTCCGCCACACCTGGGGAGCAAATCTGCTATCGAACGATGTCAGTCTTTGCGATAACCGGCAAAAAGTCTACTGGATTGTTTTCATTCAGTTGTAGATCATGCAAGTCCTTTTTTGATTCCGTGCCAAAGCATGTGAATCAGATTTAAATCCTGCACTTTGACTAGGCCACTCAAAATGCATTATTTTGAGTGGAGGTTTTTTTGAGAGGATCATCGTCCTGCTGCATATCCCTCGTTTGGTCGATGTTGAACTTTCTTCTTCAGGATTTTCTACTCCAGGATTCATGTTTTCATCACTTTGAACCAGTGGCTCAGGTCCAGAAGCAGCAGAGAAAGCCCAGATCATCATACTGACACCACTGTGTTTGACAGTGAGTAATATTCATGAAATGCTGAGATGCACACCCTCCAAAAATTTTGTATCTCGTCTCATTCGTCCGCTGAATATTTTTCAAAATCCTTGGGGATCATCGGATTTTTCTTGGCTAATAATAGGCAGTTTTTCATGTTCTTTTTAGTAACCACTGGCTTCTTCCTGGGATTCCCCCACGGACACCATTTCCTTCCAGACTTGATTTGTTTATTTTCTTTAATTGATGAATAATGACTCTCAATGCTGTTTTACTGAAATCCTAAAGCAATCGATATGGGTTTGTAAGCCTTTCCAGACCGACAGATGTCAAAAACGTTCTTTTTTGTTTGGTTGTTTGTTCTTTTTAAATCAAATCTTGAGCTTTTAGTGTTTAAGCGCACTTTGTAAAAGTTCTATTTAAGTGATTTCTTGACTCTACAAGTGGTTCATCAGATTTAATTTTTCACAGCCATGTCGGTTTGCGTCACTTTTTGTTCTTTCACACACAAAAAACTGCATTTTGTAATCAATGGGTGACTTTTGTCTGATAATGAAACACGCAAGTGACAAAACAAAAAAAGCTTTTTTTTTTTTTTTTTAAATCAGCAAGGTTGCCATTACTCTTCCCCAGCAGTGTAGCGGGTTGTTTTGTTGACCGGCCAAGGGATGCATACTAACGCTGTAATTTAAGAGGGAGGACATGCTCCACATAACTGCTGATGATAAGCAAGGTGAGCATGATGGGAAGCTGGGATGCTGTGGTCATATTAAAACCCTTTAACACAATTCATTCACATTTTTACAAGTCTGTTTCTGGGTGGGCATAATTGTCAAAAGTTTTCAAATCAGAACAGCATGGAGTGGTTTTTATAAAGTAGGATTAAAAAGAAAAAAAAGTAATCTCCTTTTATTTATTTCTGCGCTATACTTTCGTTTTATCCCCAAACTCCTCCCCCAAGTTGGGAACCACCCCACCACCCCCAAAAAACCCCTTCAAGACACTGACCCCCCCCCCCCACCCTCCTTTCCTCGCTGCTGTCACCTTCAAAGAGCGTTTACCTTTGTATGGCCAGGGCCTGCTGGGGGCTGAAGCGTGTGCCAGTGGGGGGGTGCAGGAGGAAGTGTCCAGGCACTCCCACCTGTAAATTCTTCTTAGCCATGCAAACTCCTGCCACCACCACGCTCAGTCCCCCCATACCCAGAAAAATCCCAAGTACCATCAGTGGGAGCGATGCGTGGTACAATGTCCCAGAGCTAAAGATCACGATTCCTCCGGAGGTCATCAGCAGGACGCCCAGACAGAGCAGCGTGCTGTGATGGATCGACATCTCAGGGGCTCCTGCCCTCCACGGCTTGGTTTCTTCCTGTTCCCGCATAAGAGAGGAGACGGATAATGATCCGAAAATGTGCTTGTGCGTGTGTGTGCGTGTGCAGTGGGGAGTGGGGGCTAGGGAGAGGCATAACAGGGGAGGTAACAACCAGAACCAGCAAACAGAAAGCAGCTGGAATGTGAGCAACATGTAAATAATAAGTGCCAGAAGCATCGATACCTGCAGGGAAACCGCGCTGAGGAAGCTGGACCATTACTCCTTCACAAGTTATCAACTCTGACTCCAAAATCCCTGAAGAAGAATAGGAAGGAAAACAGAAAAATTCGTGGAGAGCCGATTTATCCAGGCCAGTCCGAATTTCCAGAGAACCCCGCCGCGCCTCCCTCTCTCTCTCTCTCTCTCTCTCTCTCTACCCCGGCGGCTCTACCGCCTCTTCCCCCGCTGAACACTCATATCTCCCGCTTGGTGTTTCTCCAGAGCTAGCAGCGTCGAAAAAACCCCCTCTTCGATCAGAGTTGATGATGTCGCTCTGATTGGGTGCGGAGTGGGTTTCATCTGGTCAAAGCAGCAGCAGCAGAAGAAGAAGAAGAAGCGGCAGCTGCGGTGGAGGAAGTGCTTTTATTTTTAATGAGGAAGGCTTTTTTTTCACCGACGAGAAATTGAGGGCAGGCCGTCCATACACACACACACACGCGCACACACACACACACGGTCTGAACATTGTCACTTGGCCGCTGTTTGGGCAGGCTGTTTGCTGCACGGAGAGTTATAGCTGCAGTTAAAGATGAGCAGTTCCAGCTGGAGATGGAGCTGAGCGGCCAGCCCGACCTGAAGCAGGCCGCAAGTCAAACTCTATATCTCTTTATTTGGGTTCTCATCCTTAAACTTGTTGCCTGGGCAGAGGCGGTCGCACCAATAGGGTCTGCCCACCCCGGGCACCACCAGGCTTTCTCTGATGAAACAGTTATCTTGGTCGTAGTTGTAAACTTTTCTCGTGCTGAGATTCTCTGTCCATTTCCTCATGGTAGATTTTTGACCAGGAGAAATTATTTGGTTTTGAGCTCAGAAAATTAGTTTTTTTTTTTTTTTTTGGTCCTCTAAATCCGTTTAATCCCTCAGTATTGCACTGTTTCAGGCTGAACAATTGTTTTGTTTTTGTTTTGTTTTTGCTGCTAAGGTTTTTGTACCCAGGACAGTGCCTTTATGCACTTGTATAACACAGTGCTTTGAATTCAATAGACCTCGTGTCTATTTGCGGTTAATTAAAAAAACATCTGTTTGACATAACCAGATTGGGTAATCACTGAGTCTTTCAAATGGAGAATGAGTCACAGAAAAATGGTCATGTGATTTTCAAACAATGTGCTGATGCCATTTTGTTTTTCACAAGGCACATTTAAAGAATCAATTTTTTTTTTACCAAAGTGCTGTACTGTACTAAAACAGAACGGACAAAGACATAAACAAAACTAAACTAGAACGACAAACTAAACAGAAATAACACAAAATGCAAAGACTGAAATGACTAAAGTAAAAACCAACTCACACAACTTCAAAATCCACTGAAAACATCGTTTTTTTTGTTTGTTTGTTTTTTTAAAACACTTAAAAATAGCGAGACAGGTTGCTTGTTCCATAATATTGGAGCCACAATAATGAATAGATCTGATCTCTTCTGAGGTTCAGGTTTGGTTTTGGTACAACAAACCCGAAGCGGAACAGTTCGCCCAAAGGTTCAGTGGTGAAACACGACGCCGACGCAGGTCAGATGGAAGAGGAGGATCAGTGAGGCGTTTAAAAGACAAGACAGATTTTAAAATCAATTCTTTGGCACCCATAAGCCAGTGGAGAGAAGACAGAGCCGGTGAGATAGCAGCGATCTGAACAAGCTGAAGGAGTGAAAGAGAGGCCTGATGCACACTGACATAATTTAGCCGAGTTTTGATTTTAAAAAATGGGTTGTTGTTTCTAGGTCACTTTTTGCAAACAATGGTTTAAGTAAGACAACCTGACGCACCTGAAAGAAACTGTTCCACAAAACATGGACTGACCTGTTCACACAACCTGAAACCTGAGTCCAAGGTCACACCTGGACTCGTAACACGTTGCACACCTGGACTCGTAACACGTTGCTCAGCACACAGCTCCAGATCACCACCGTTTGGAACAGCAGTGTGTGAAGAAGTGTTGTTAGGTGTGAAGAAAATCATCTGCGTTTTGTTGTCATTAAAGCTCAGAAAATCCATGACCAATCATCTTTTGATGTGATGCAGAAGAGATGAATGGAGCGCAGACTGTTTGGCCAGGGAGTTAAATCTGATAGTCATCTGCTTAGCAGTGAAAAGAGATGATATGACTTCACAACACCGACTCTAAAGAGAAAGGATACAATGAAGAACAGGAATGGACCGAGAAGTGAACCTTGAGGAACGCCACAGGAAGGAGGTTCTCTTTCACAGAAGCTTATGTCCTGTTGGTATAAACAAATCCAGTCTAACGCTGCACCTTTATGCTCCCTACAGATTATAAAAACTACTGTGGAAACAGAGCTAAATACTTCCATCTAAAAGTACTAAAATCCCCCACACTTCCAGAATCGGTTGCTAAAAGGAAGTCACTCAAAATCGTCAACATTATTTCAGGACTACGTAGATGTTTACACTACAGAACTAGTTTGCCCTGCAGTGTATGAGTGCAAAATGGGGCTTTTCATTCATCAATATGAAACAAAATGGAACAAAATAGAGAATAATCACAAAATTGCCACATACATGAAAACACAAACCTTCTGCTAGTGACACATAACAACTGCAAATTATCATTTTGTTTCTCTCGTTGGGGTTCATCTGTCCCGCCATGAGGGCATGCATTTCAAAATAAAAGCCATGAAAACTGACTGTCTATTAAATCTAAAAAAAACAAAAAACAAATATATCGGGCCTGCCTTTTCCATCCACATGTTTTATTTAAGAAAAATTAATACACTCTCACATGATCTGACATAGATGTTCACTTGCATTTTCTCACTAATAATAATAATAATCAGACACTTTAAACATGCACACACAGTAATTTTGTCTCTTCTGCTGTGAATCCAACAGGCTGCATTTATTGTGCTTGTTCATTCAGAGATCAGAGGAGGGCAGTGCAGCTTCTTCCTTTACAATGAATAGTGCAACGTAGGGTGGTGGCAGTATTATGCACTCAGTCGTCCAGAAAACCTACAAGAGTTTTTTTTTTTTGCCTGCTTGGACAAACCTTTTTTTTTTCACAATTGAATCGTTTGTCTTATGACCTAAGATAATGGTTTCCAGTTGATGTTTTTAGCTTTTGTGCAGAAATGAAGCACATATTTACATAAACAAGCAAAAAATAAACACGACACGTACAAGTTAATTTTCACGTCGCAACGTTTGCGATAAAAGTCTTTGAAGGAAGATCGTACGTCGAAAACTGATTAAAACTCAACCACTCTGGTGTCGTTCTTTAAAATGGAAAAAAAAATAAACAAACAACAACAAAAACAAAAGCACTGCAGTCGGGCATGTTGTAATATTTAAAAGCAGAGGAGGCTAAGCCAAAGAAGGGCAGTGGTCTATTGAGCACATGGAAGCACATATGGTCAGATGAGTCAGTGTTCCCAAGCTTCCAGCACAATGAGGAGGACAATAAGCTCAGCAGACAAACGGAAAAAACGAGGCAAGCATTTGTTCGAGATTTTTCTTTTTTTTTTTCATAAAAAAAAGAGAAATGTGCAACTTTGCAGGTTAGAAAATAATAATAATAAAAAAAAGTCAGCTGGTAAATCCCAGAAGGTGCACAAGTGTTTGTTGAGTTAACGCAGGTTTTTGTATCTTCTGCTTGCTTCTGCTGCTTTAAGGCAATTGATGAAGGTTAACACCATTTCAGCTGCTGATGTTTTCCCATCAATCCCAAAGTGATTGTCAAAGCTCGGCATGTAAAGGTTTGCTGCAACTTCAAGGACGGTATTTACCTAGAAAACAACTGTCCGTCAAACTTCTTTTTCCTGAATTCCTGTGAATGTTGGTATTTTGTGACAAGGTCTCCATCACTGCTAACTCTTTTCAGTCAAACTGTGACCAACAAGGTTAACGACCTTTTTGATTTGCTGTTGAAAAGCTGCAAATCACAACAACAATAAAAAACCTCATGTCATATCTGTCAAACTTTCTCCTACTAAACCAGATGCTAAGTTTTTTGTATCACGAGAATTTTTCAATTTGATTTGAAGAGAGATAATAAAAAAAAGTCAAGTTTCCTTGATTGGCATTATTCGATATCTTTGGTTTTCTTTACATTCATTATCCAACATTTGATCTATGTGCTTCTGGAAGTCCTCAAGCTGTATAGCTGCTGAGGACTTCAGCAGCTATACAGCTTATGCTTTAATGTTTATCACTTAAAGCATAAGTGATAAACATGGTCAGTCTCAGTTTGGCTGTACAGCAGGTCAAGAAAGCACACACCCCTCTTATGCAAAATATATATCCAAATCCACATACGAATGTTTTATGAGGTGAACATTAAAGATTTGGAATGGGTAAGCCAAAACCTAGAAGTAAACTTGACAATCTGAGAGACTCTGAAAATGTTAGCAGGATCAGAAAGTAGAGTTGGCGAATTTTGGCAAGTCAAAATGTTGGATGCTGACAGACACATGCAAAAGACTAAATGCTGAAGCTGAGTCAAAAAAAGCTTCAAATAATTACTATAAAAGGCTTGGTTACACTTATGCAACCAGAATATTGCATCTTTTATCGTCTTTCCAACCACTTCGAGGAAATCTGTAACTTTTTCAGTTTAATTGTGATGGCTATGTATCACATTATATGTGGGAAAACACCAGACATTACATTATACGCTACAAAATGTTACAATTTTTTGCGTAGTCTTTTGAGATCCTCTTTTAGATTGGGAGAGGGATAAAATAAAAAGTATTTCCTCAAATTGTCCCCTTAAATCTAGCTCCAAAAGTGAATCAATATCCGTTCTTCCCTCCACGCTGTAAACAGTATCATAGCTTCAGTCAGAAAAGTTAAGGTCTGTAATTTCTTACTTTAATCATTTGAGCTGCATTAAAGTCTCAGTGGTATGTATGATTGAGGCTTTGCTCCCTTTAAATGATTTAGCCTCATGCAAATAGAAGTGAACTGTCCTGGTTCATTAAAGCTTCTGGGTTCAGAATTGATATTCACCGAAAAAGATTAAATAAAAAAAAGAAATTCAGCAGGTATGTCACCATATGGGTTACCTTTTGTTACCCAGCCATCATTAAAACACACCTCGTCGCTGTGTTTTGCTAAGCTAGGCTAACATGCTGTAGCTGCTTCTCAGTTCATACTTCATTTGTAATAATATTATCTCTAATACATGTTTTATGTTACAAATCATCCTAGAATGATCCCTAGAAAAACAATGTTGAACTCAGTTTGGAATGTAAGAATGATATTTAAGCTAGCTCAGTATTTGTTAGCAAATTGTTGAAATGTTGGCTTACAACGCTTTATTTTGCCCAGATTACCTCAAACTAGCTTTAATCATGTTTGACGTATTTAACGTAGGAAAAACATGCAGTAAATGGAGTAAACCAGAGAGAAGTGGGCTTCAAATGAATCACGACCGGTAGGAGCTAGCATCAAATTTGTGCCCATTTAGAAGAGGACGTGTCACACCTCGAAGCTAATCTCTCTCGACTGTCCAAACAAGGGCTCTGTTGCCAGATGTGTGTCTGAATATGCACGCCGCAGGTGTGTAGAGCTACAGGTGGTTTTGATGGCGACCTCATATGGAGGCGGGGGTTCCTGCCATGGTGGAGGGCGAGGTGCTGGGCTTAACCCGCCACAATCCATGGGCGGATAGTCGAAATCTTCGCCACGAGTAGCCATCCTCTGGCTCTCCATCGTCCTACAGCCAGAAAAAGTAGGACCTGGTTTGAGAACAATCATGTGAAAGCAAACATAAATAGTAAAGGTGCTTTTTTGATATACATCTCAAACTTGTTGACATTGCCATTAAGACAGGACTTGTACGAGTCTTCTCCTATAACTTTATATTTATATGTCCTCTAAAACTTAAGCATTAAAAACAACTGATTTTTCTATTTGGTGAAATGCCCCTATTATGGTCCAGTTTTAGTTTTCTGGCAAAAACCACTAGATTTATAAAATGAACATTTCTTGTGTCTCAAAGAGTGTGTGATGCTATCCACTCCAGCCATGTTTCCAGGGTCTTTGGATCACTGATCCATCAGTGTACTTTCGACAGAAGGAATGTGGTACTTTTCCACATATTCATCCTTTGGTTCCCATCGAAAATCTGAAGATTTACCCGACCAAATCAAACCAATCGAGTTGCAGTCTCAGTTTTAGCTCTAACTAATGTGACATAACCACTCCCTGACTTATGAAGATCAACGTGCATCTGCTCTGCTTAAACAGCATGTTCACTTATGTTTCCCATTTTAGAGAGTGACTAAGAGAAATGCGCCTCTGGATCTGGTCCTATTCATAGCCCAGGGAAACAGGAAGTCATAGATCACCGATACATGTTCGTAGACCCTTGGACGAGTTTAAGTAGTACAGGTAAGAATGTTTTAATTAGTCATTCACTCTTTCAAAAGCATCAAATAATGTTTTGAGATACTAGAAACAACAATATTCAGAGACAATACAGCCACAGGCTCAACAGGAACACACACACACACACACACACACACGCAGATAGGATGCTTGAAATGATCCAACATTTCTCAGGATGATGTTTGTGTTTTGTGGAGTGAAAGAAGTGGTATTAGTGAGTGAACAGTCAGACAGCAAATTTCATTTCCTTGGCAAACTGAAATCTGAACCCTTATTAAAAGGGCAGCAACAAATATGCCAAGACGTTTAAACAATGATGCTTTTTTACTCTTTGGATTCAACCAAAAGGCATAGTAAGTAAGTTAGATAATAAAATAAAAGTCAAACAACAACAACCAGTATTTACAATGAGAGCATTTTTTCCCCCCTTCTTCTTTCACCCACCTGGGCAGAAACACGGACTGGGACTCTGGGAACCGAGTCAGCTGAGGAGAGAAGAGAGCATGGCTGGAGTAGTTGGAGTAGTCGTTGTAAGGGTAATGGGGACAGTCCGGGTCGAAATCCCGGTGGCTGTAGTTCGCTACGTTTTTGCTGTTCATGGCCCAGAAGAGTCCCAGGATGAGCATGACCACCCCCAGCACTACGCAGCACAGCGAGAAAGCCTGCAGGCGGCTCTGGTAGGAGGCCAGGAAGGCTGTGGAGCCCCCGGTCACAATGAGGAAGGCTCCGACAAAGATTGCTCCGTGGTGCAGGGAAGGCATCTCCCCGCAGGACTGCAACCTGTCTCTGAGCTCTCTGCTTGGCTGGGGCTGGCTGGATGGTGTCATTCACATGTAAACAGTAGCACAGAGCGTGGTCCCTCTATGCACTCTGACAAAGACCAGAGATCCGAGCGATTTACAAGAAACCCCGACGAGACGAGTCCTTCCAAATCTCACTGTTTGGTCTCCATCACTTCCATCTCCATTAGTGCTGAAACACTGCCGGTCATTTTTAGTCCATGTGCTTATTCTCCCTCTTCTGTTCCAAATTGTTGGTCTGTTGTAAAACTTGGGGGGGTGAAAAAAAATAAAAGAAGAATGAAAATGTTGAACGCTTTGATGTGCATGAGGCTAATGTTGAGCAGCTGTGTGTTTATCATCAAGCCAGATGGACAAGAGGACGGCAGAGCCCATTAAGAAATCTTTACTGGCGCCCCACCCTCCCTCTAATGTGTCCGAAGGGTACCACTTTAGCCTGCGTGTATGTCTGCAAGAGGGGATGAGAGACAGGAAGAGGGACAGAGAGTGAAAGAGTGCGGGTCGAAGCTATTTTTCTGAGCACAAATGGACGTAATATAGAGGACAATTGGATGTATTCTTCAGCAATGTGTGTCATGAAGCGCCTTGACTCTGAACCCTGATTTAGTTTGAGAAATTTACAAAGTGCATCCAGTCTTAAATAAAGAGAAAATAAGTCCCACACTGCTTTGCGAAAGCATTTACACTCTTTGAACAGTTTTACATTTGTCATGCTGCGACCACCGACTTCAGCTTTGTTTAGATGAGATTATATTTGATAAACCAACCTACATGAGCCAACATGAACCACCTTTCTATGGCAGGTCTTCTGGACGTGGCTTTGCACAGCTGTACACGTTATAGTCACATAAACTCCGAGTGAATAAAATTACAATTTAAAAGTTTAATCTTTTTCTCCATCGATTCCCAAATTGTATACAACCGTACAGTTTGCAATTCTCTAAAAATGAGGAAAAATGGTGGGAAAAGGATATAGCTGAAGCCAGGGGCACGGTATAGGGGGGAGAAGTGATGACAATTCTAGGGGCCCTGACCAGCAGGGGGCCCTCCACATTTTATTTATTTATATATTGTTCATAGAAATAAAAAAAAAAAAAAAAAAAATTGGGGCCCTGTCAATTACAAAATTAATCATATTGTATTTTCAAAGATTGTTTTTAGCAATAAAAATGTAATGTTCCCACTCCCAGACCAAAAAACACACATCCATAGTTGACCTGAACCCCCCCGCCCTGCATGAAACGGTTCATTCCTGCTTGAAGCACTTGAGAGTGATGCTGTTCAGCAGCAGCCAGTAGGAAACAAGAACGACTATGGCAGTTACTATGCTGCTAAGAAAAGTTAGAAAGTCAGGTTTAAAAAAAAAATAATAGAGGGAGAGAAAAAGGTAAGAGTGTTAATTTATAACCCAGTTTTTCTCCAAGACAGGTGGGTAAACTGTGTGAGATTATCAGCCATTTAGCATTGTTAGCATAGCTACAGACTTCTGTTTACCTCCATTTTACTAGCATTTAATGAATTAAAGAAAAAAATACCAACATATTCATATATTTAACTTGTCCCTTGTACCTTTTACCACTTAACAGATGAGTCAGTCAGCAGCAGCTCTAGCTCACGTCCCTCCTTATCCGTTCTCTCCTAAGTAAAATTAAAGCTGCAGTATGTAACTTTTGTAAAAATATCTTTTTTCCACATATTTGTTAAAACTGTCATTATGTTGTGACAGAATGGTATGAGAGATAATCTGTGAAAAATCTATTTCCTCTGCTTTCTCCCAGTGCTATCTAGAAACAACCAGTCAGTGGCAGGAGAGGTTTAGTGCTGTCAGTCACAATCTCATGTGGCTCATCCTTCCTTCTCCTTGCTCTGTGTTATGCTGCAGCTAGCATAGCCTGTTGTAAATGCTTAGTCTATTAAGCATAGCTACCAATGATGGCAGATAAACGATTTTCCTGTAACAATAAGTTGTTACAGTTGATTGACTGCGCTAAAACCCTCCTCCTGGTTCTGATTGGTTGTTTTGGTCAGAACGTTGCATTACTTTTTCCAGCAATAGTAGTTCAGGAAGGAGGTGGAGAAGATTGATTGTTTTCACAGATTATCTGTCTCATAACAAACTGCTACGACATAGTGACAGCTTTAACAAATATGGAGAAAACATATTTTTTTATTAAAGTTATGTACTGCAGGTTGAATAAAATGCAACTACATAGCATTTTTTGAGAAGTCTTGATTGTTTTATGTATATTTTGCATGTTGCCTATGACTGTTGCTCATGGGGAGAGACATTTCAGTAATCTAAAACTAATCGAAAAAATGTAAGCGACCTACTTGCATACTTTATGCAGACTATATCCATACTGAATTTTACTCTTGCATGTAAAATTCATGAGCAGTAAATATTGTAAAAGTATTGGACCAAAGAAAGCAAGGCAGTTGCAAGCCTTTGAAATTGTGACGCTTTTGATGGGTCAGATAGACTCAATAAATTGAAACAGCAGCTGCGTGAGGGGGGGGCGAATAAAATTTTTTGTCAGGTGGCCCAAGATTCCTGGCAGCGCCCCTGGTTGAAGCAACAACGCATTGCTTCAGTTAGTGATGCAGACTGCCAAACCTTTTCGAAAACAGCCTTGACTCTCTGTTGTACTTTGCCTGTAAATTCACCCGCTCCCATGTGGGCAGACTGCGTGGTGTGAGAGTCTGTCTGCTTTATGATTGGCCAATCAGCAGACACGCTCTGTCTCTGCCACGCCCTACTGCCGCACGGTTAACCAATAGGATACAAACTGGGAGAACAAGCCCCGCCTTTTTCGGAATATCGACCAATTAGCCTTGAGTAGAGGCGGAGTTTGAAGTCCACCTACCTGATCAGGAGTCAGGAATCTGTTACCCCAGCTGAAATTTTTTTTTTTTTTAAAGTTTAAGCTCTGATTTTGGCTGCAGCGTCCATCAGACCGGCTTCTGACCCGAGCTGACGCGATGAGTCCGCTGTTGTATTTAGGAGCTCTGCTGGTTTTCTTCCTGCTCTGGATCAGAGTCAAAGGTCTGGATTACGTGATCGTCCACCAGCGCTGGATATTCGTGTGCTTGTTCTTACTGCCCCTCTCGGTTATATTCGATGTGTATTATTATGTGAGAGCGTGGCTCATTTTTAAAATGTGTTCGGCACCCAAACTGCACGACCAGCGCGTGCGGGACATCCAGCGACAGGTGAGTGAGGGCAACGTCATCATCTCATCATCACCAACATTCCTGCACAACACAGGTGTGCTGGCCTGATGGGGGTTGAACCAAGGGCGACCCAAGACTCATTGGGGACCTGAGTAGAATTTAAGTAGGGGGGCCACTTCTGGCTGAGCTTATCTGAATTATTCTGCGTTTGATTTGGCCAAGCTTGGATTTATTTTGCTTTCTAGTTGTAAGTTGGAAAACTGGTCAAAGTTGCTGTTTATTTTGGTGCTACCTCCGTTAGCAATACATGCCAAGACAAAAATTATAGCAATTTAAAAAATAATTTATTGTTATTTTGTGCAGTCAAACACTAAATTAACACACTCACATATAGTGATGGTAGCACACTATATGTGTTACTGATTTAATGAGATACCAAATTGTGAATAATAATATGGGGTATAATATATACTGTTAATAATTAATTTATACCTGCAGCTTTCACTATATTTTATGTGCTTTGCAGCCATATTGGATTCTAAGCTTGAGTCTGATTGGTGATTTCCTTCTTTCCCGATGAGAATCCGTATTTTAGAGGGAATCCTTGTTTTATTTCCAGCTATAATATTTGACTTGCCAGTGCAACTAAAACCCAGTTAAAGAAGATTCGTTGGGAGTTTAAAATTGTTGTGTTTGGTTTACAAGCAAACAATTGGTAAAATATTGACCTTTAAATTGCTGATCAAGTGTTACATTGTGAATTAAATATTATTATTGAATTAGCGCTGATATGGTTAAGCCAACATTTTATGAAGGGTTTTCTTTGTCTCCTAAATACACCAGTGCAAATTAAATTGCTCTAAAGCCTCCATACCAGCAGGGGGCACTAAGCAGCCACAATTCCTGCACATTTCCCAGCCTTGCTTGACTTGGAACATTTATGTCCTTTAAATTTAAAGCCTAAGTTACAGTATATAAGTAGAATTCCCAATATAGCACACAGTACTGCAAAAGTAACTTGCTGTGTCACACACAGGTACGTGAGTGGAGGAAGAACGGCGGCGGGACCTACATGTGTACAGGTCGACCCGGCTGGCTCACCGTGTCCCTCAGAGTGGGAAAATACAAGAAGACCCACAAGAACATTATGATCAACATGATGGACATCCTGGAGGTGGACACAAAGAGGCAGGTAGGAGAAACCAGGAGACAAGAAGCTGGACATCGCAGGAGATTATTGTTTTTCCCTCCATACACTCGGATTAGTTTAACTCCTGAAGCTCTCTGTAATCAACATTTTGACTCATTAAAACCCTCAGTTATGACTAACTACACACGAGACCCTCCTACTTCTTCTAGTTGTAGTTCTTAGCTGTGTGACATTTTGAGAAAAGTAAGAATTGTGTTTTTCTTTTTCTAAATGAAATCTTAGAAAGTCATCAGACTAAAGAATATGTCTTAAAAAATGAAGAATGTTTTTTTTTTGACAAACAACAACTTCACAAAGTTAGTATTTACTAAAAAGGGTTAAATGGTTATTTATTTTTTTTACTCATGAGTGTCTCATGTACAGGTGGTGCGAGTGGAGCCTCTGGCCAACATGGGTCAAGTGACGGCTCTCCTGAACTCCATCGGCTGGACGCTGCCGGTGCTGCCGGAGCTGGACGATCTCACAGTGGGTGAGGCGAGCGCGTGTCAGATTATTTTTAGGTTAATCCGTCTCAGTGTTGCTTCATTTCTCTCTTTCCGCTTTCCTAAAAATAGAAAGCCCATCCGTCATCGCGCTGTGATTTCCACAGCTTATGCGCGAGATGGAGATCTGCAAACCCTCCATCAATCAGTGCATCCTGTTCAGAGCCACGGCTGCTCCTCTAATTGCGTTAGAAGAGGGGATGGAGAGGGAGGGGGGGGGTTCTGGCTTTGCAGCTCGGAAGATGACACCGGGAGGAAATGGCCGCAGCAGCAGCAGCGTGGAAGCACCCCTGGATAGAGTTTCATAATGGATTTCCTGATGCCATAATCTACGCATCAGCGATCTAATGTTTTCCCATCAGTCCGTGCTACATTCATTTATCCCGCTGTCCACAGACCGACGCGCTCGCAGCAGGCGAATGCTGTTATCTGCTCGTCTGTTTGGCCCCCCTGTTGCTCTCACCCTGGCAGAAATTCAATTACCGTAGAGCATTTTTTTTTTTTCTTTCTTTCTTTTTTTCTTTCTCAGGTGGGCTGGTGATGGGCACAGGCATCGAGTCTTCCTCCCATGTTTATGGGCTTTTTCAACACATATGTGTTGCGTACGAGCTGGTCCTTGCTGACGGCAGCTTGGTGCGCTGCACAGAGGTGAGTACTGCACCGGTTTGAGTCCAAGGGCCTTAAATCCTACAGCAGACCAGAGGGAAAACATTTGGCTTAGATAATGTTTTTGTTATCACATATTTATGAGGTTTGGTCACAAAATCAATATTTGAGGTCAAAATAATAGCTTTTTAATTCTTGTTTGTCTCATATAATCATCAGACGTTTTTTTTTCTCTTTAGAAAGCTGACAGAGCATCCCCATGGCAGTCTGAGAGCAATAATAATAATAATAATAAAAACCAGGGCTGCAATTAACAATTACTTTCAGTATTGATTAATTGATTGATTAATCTGATTTAAAAAATGGACACAATCTGCCGATTTTTTTTTTTCAATTCAAGTCTTTCTTGTACAATATTAGAATTACATTAAAAGATGCAGATAAATAAAGAAACATTTTGTCAGGGTGTGACCAATCTATTCTGATGAGGTTTTATATGATGGACCTTCACATCACACCAGATAAAGCACAAGTTTGATGTAGAATAATATATTTTTTCTCTAATAAAAATCTGAAAAGTGCGGCATGTGTTTGTATTCAATGAAAGCCCATTTTTCTTGGAAACATGTCTCAGGCTGAGTCAGACTGGATGGAAACATCAAATCTTGCCACAGATTCTTGATTAGATTTAAGTCTGTTCTTTGACTAGGCCATTGAAACACATGAATATGTTAAGTTGAGTTTGGTGCCATGTGGAAAGAGTCCCTTACTAACATTTAGTCATGGATAAAGTTTTTTTTTATTATTAGATGACTTCTAAAGGGAATTGACGACACTAGATTTCATTTAAGGGTATCGGAGTGAATACAAATCCATGCTACGCTGTTGATTTGTACAAATCAACAGCGTTGTGATGTGACGACATGTGAAGTGGTGAAAGGAGTGTGCATTCTTTCCCAAGGCAACGTGTTTTGTTTTTTTTTATGCTTTTGCCCAAACAGGAGGAGAACTCCGACCTGTTCCATGCCGTGCCCTGGTCCTGCGGCACACTGGGATTCCTGGTCGCAGCGGAGATTAAAATAGTCCCGGCGAGGTCCTGGGTGAAGCTGCACTATGAGCCCGTCAGAGGCCTGGAGAACATCTGCCGACGCTTCGCCGAGGCGTCGGCCGACAAGCGGAACACGTTCGTCGAGGGCATCCAGTACAGCCTGGACTCGGCCGTCGTCATGACGGGAACCATGACCGACCACGCGGAGCCGGACAAGGTGAGGCGCCGGCGCCGGCCGGTCCGCCGTCACCTCTTTGACCGCGTCTGATGTCGGATCTTCCTCCTGGACAACAGATCAACAGGATCGGCCTGCACTTCAAGCCCTGGTTCTTCAAGCACGTGGAGAGCTACCTGAGAGGAGGCCACAACGGCGTGGAGTTCATCCCTCTGAGGCAGTACTATCACCGACACACACGCAGCATCTTCTGGGAGCTTCAGGTACACTACAAATTCTATATTATTGCATTTTAGGCCAAACAAAAATGTATTTGAATTGAGTTATTTATGTGCATCTTTATATGTATTTCTAAGATTGCATAAAACAGGCTTAAGGTGTTAAGTGAAAAATCTGTATTGTGTGCCACTTCTTATTCCAATTATCTGATTAATCATCTGAGTAACAGATAGAAAAATCAATTACTGAAATAATTGTTAGTTGTCGCTCTTCTGAAGACCTTACAGCCGAAATTTCCACACAGAATCGTCTAACTTTTCTGCCAGAATCTTGTTCTTAATCTTTGTTCAACGTTTTCATCACTTCCCAGGGATTTTCAACAGGATCTGAAAATCCTGGTGAGTCAGCCACCAGTGAGAACGTCGTTCCCTGCTGACTGATCCTCTGGTTTAAATCCAATAAATCCCCCCATTATCAGCTTGTAATCGAAGAAAATAACATTGGTTGTGAAGCTGCTCATTTACTGTTTTCATGCGGTTGGCTAAAGCTGTTTTGTTGGAAAATAAAATAAAAAGTGGACCACATGACGCTTTTCCCACAGGAACAGAGTTCAAACTGCTTCTCTGTTTTCTTAAAGGGAAATTTCATAATTTTTGAGTCGAGGTGAAAAATTGAGAAATTTCTTATCTTTGTGCCACCGAGTTTACGATTTACTATTAATAATTCACCACCTAAACATCCTGAGCTGAGCTCAGTTTTGTTTGAAATGAAGTTTTATATAGATTATTACGATGTCGTTCACCAATTAGCGTATTGATTATGTAATTTCTCAGTACTTGCAACCTGACCTTTCCTGCAAATGTAGCAAATTTCCAAAGCAACCCCATTTCAAATATTAAAAATGTTTTCATCATCAGAAAGTAAAAGGAATCTAAACATTTGAAGGAGCCCATTACCACTCCATTAGTGGACTTTTAAATCACTGTATGGTTGTATTCCTCTTTAATAAATTAACGTCTGCCTTTTAGAAATCCTGTCTGCTGGAAAAAAAAAGAACTCGCATATAGAAATATAGTGCTGTTTTTCCAGGTGTACTTACCTGAGGAAACAGAAGCAGCAAAATGCACCGAGAGGCATCTTACTGGAAAAAGTCTCGGCTGCTGCTGAAAAACTCACATGGAAACCAACGACCTCATCCTTTTAGTTTTCATACTTAGGACATGAGTCTTTATTGTTCCCTGTAAATAGTAGAGGAAGGCATGGCAGTAAAGTTTAACGTGAGGGGAGAGGCATACATTACCAATAACAGTGAGATTTTGTGTCTGTGTGTGTGTGTGCGTGTGTGTGTGTGTGTGTGTGTGTGTGTGTGTGTGTGTGTGTGTGTGTGTGTGTGTGTGTGTGTGTGTGTGTATATTCCTCTGACAGAGGATCTTTTTTACTTAATCTTAAATGTAATATATATTTTTTGTACAGTTTTCATTATTTACTGCTGTGGGCATGTTGTTCTTTCACTAAATGGCCTTGTTGTTTTTTTGTCTGTATTTCGCAACCAAAAATGAATCAATTACTGAATTAATTCACAATTATCTCAATAATTGATTAATCCGATTAATTGTTCCAGCCCAACTCATATACTAGCTACTTGTTTACTTTTAACATAACCAAATATCCAGAATCTATCCCGCTTTTTGCTTTCAAATCTCTTTGTGTCTAATAATAAACAGTTATTATTAGTGGTTAATTTTATCAGCCTATTCTGTAGTGTCATCAGACAGTCCAGCTTATAGAAATCAGACATTTAGGTCGTCACAAAGACATAATGAGACTCCTATTAATCATAAACTGATGAACAGGTCCACCCAGTCACACAGAGTCCCTGTTTCCAGGAGCTTAGACTATTTTAACAACTCGTCTGCTCATTTCCCCCTAGCTTCCTAATGCTCTAATGCTCCACCAGTCACACACACACACCGTGCACACACGCCATTAGCCATTAGTGAGAATAGCCTGACAGTGGTGTTTTCAGTAACAGTAAATGGCCTGATGAATTATGCATAGTTCTGGTTTGACAGATGCCTAAGGTAGAGTCCTCTGAGCATTAGTCTGCTACCTTTTTATGTTTATTTATTTATTTTTTTTAAGGAGCTTGTCTCTGTTTACATTTCACTTGAAATGCAGACAGAAATAGGGCAGTCTGTGATGGAAATCATCCAGGTGTTGAATTTGACGGCCTCAGACAGAAGTTGTTGTTTTTGCGCTGCCCTCTGGTGGAAATTTAGGAAAACTGAAGAAGATTGCGTAGGACAGAAGAACCCATGGACTCCCCACTTCCACTTTCAGAGTATTTTCTTGTGAGAAACATATGAACATAAGTGTGTAAAGAAAAAAAAAAAAGATTTTCACAGTTTCTTTTCATGTAAAACCAACCTTCCTGGCTCTGATTTGACTCAAAAGTTAATATGAACTTGTTTTTTTTGTTTTTTGTTTTTTAATTTTTAAAATCAATTTCCAAACCAGCTCTGTAGCGAGTTTGGAGTCGTTGTAACATCTAAAAGTTGTTCAGCTGAACCACACTGAAATTTATGGGCCGCGCTTAAAAGCCAGATCCCTGCCGGAAACCCAACCCATCGAAATGAACTACGGCCATTTCTGCCAAGAAGGGTGATCGAATATCCGACCAGAATTATCCCAGAAGCTTGTAGGCGTATTGAGGTTGAGGTGCAGCTTGCTGAAGGACAACATTTTCATGAGGTTGTGCGTGTAGTTTCAAGGTGATATGTATATTTATGATTCTGTGTGGATTGGAAGGTAATGCACGATAACAGCCGAAGTCGATTGTCTTGAATTTATTTCACATTATTAGAAGCTAATGATTGTTACCTTCCAGCTTCTGATCGTAGCACCTAAAAGCCAAAATACATCTTTCACAGCTAAACTTTTAGATAAAAAAAATATCCGATAATAACGATAGGCTGTAGTTTTACCACTTTCTGAGGAAAGCTATTGTTGTCTGCGCCTCTTTTGCAGGACATCATCCCATTTGGCAACAACCCCGTGTTCCGCTGGCTCTTTGGATGGATGGTTCCCCCTAAGATCTCTCTGCTGAAACTCACCCAGGGAGAAACCATTAGACGGCTGTACGAGCAGCACCACGTGGTCCAGGACATGCTGGTACCCATGAAGCATCTGCAGGCGGCCATCACTCGCTTTCACCAGGAAATCAATGTGAGACTCAAAATATTGATCGGCGTGTCATGTTGCACTCTGTTCATGATGAACTGCGTCTCGCTTGAATCATGAGAGCAACTTGTGCTTTTTTTTTTTTTTTCTCCCCAGGTTTACCCGCTGTGGCTGTGCCCGTTCCTGCTGCCGCCCGGCAGAGGGATGGTCCACCCCAAGGCCCAGCAGGAGGAGGAGCTGTACGTGGACATCGGAGCGTACGGCGAGCCAAAGGTCAAACATTTCGAAGCCAAGGCGTCGACGCGTCAGCTGGAGAAGTTTGTCAGAGACGTGCATGGGTAAGACCCCTGCCTGAAAGCCAAAACTTGAAACCCATGTGACCAGGGCCGAAACGATTAATCGTGATTATTGATATAATCGTCAACTAATTTAGTAATCATTTAATTGTTAACTGGATTAAATGTTAATGCTGTTTGCTGAAAGGACAACATACTTAAGCATTAAAAAAAAAAAAGTACATTTGCATTGAAGATAAAAAGAAAAACAAAATCTTTCTTATTCAGACCTCCTCAAGTGGTGGTTTTAGCTTAGGGGTCTCCTGTTATGCACCATTTGCTATCCATTCATTAAATGGTTAATGCAAAAATGTATCAATTTCTAATATTGTCTAAAAAATCCTGAAGTAGTTACATGAAAAATCTGCAGTGTGCCAATTTTCCTCATGCGATTAATCGTCTGAATAACCTAAAATAATTGATTGTTCCATAGAACACCTGACATTCTGTTGTTGCATGTTAAATGCTCCTCTGCAGGTTCCAGATGCTATATGCGGATGTGTACATGGATCGAGAGGAGTTTTGGGAGATGTTCGATGGACATCTGTACCACAAACTAAGAGCCGAGCTGGGCTGTAAGGAAGCGTTCCCTGAAGTTTATGATAAAATCTGTAAATCTGCCCGCCACTGAGCCCGAGTTCTGGGCTCTCCGGTCTGAAATCCTACGCCAGCGTTGCACCACGGTGCTGTGCACCACTGAAACCAGCTACTCTTCTTGGAACGGTTCAACCAAAACAAACTTCCTACACATTAGAATACACCTCTAATTGTTGAACTACTATTTTTTACACTTTAGTTCTTATTTTGGTACAGTGACAAACTTCTTGTACAACATGAAAAAAAGGCGTGACTATTTTTGATTAGTTTTGTCTGGACAGATTCTATTTGGATAAATAATTAAATAAATTTCATTACATGGTTTCTATAATGATAATAAAGATTATTATTATTGAATCTTATTTTTATCTTAAAATTTAATGTTCGGCAATATTTCCTTATGTGTTTTAAACTTCTAACAGCTCCTGATAATTTATTGTGGAAATTGTTTTTTTGTAACCAAAAAACATAAATCTTGCTGTTTTAATGTCAGAATCAAACAAATAAAATATATTTTATAATAAAGTTAATTCTCCTCCTTTGGTGACATCATAATCATATTTCCTCTTTTTCTTTTTATGTAAATTTGAATTAGTCTGTTTTATAAAAACTAATGGCAGACTAAGAACAAGTCCATTTGAGAAGCTAAAAAAACTGGTGGTCGATTCATTTCGACTACTGGAAATAAAAGGGACAGTAACCGGATGACACGACAGGGGGCGGTAATGCAACTTGACTGGGTTGAAAACTACTATAAACCCGAGAGAAGAAGAAGAGGTTCCGCCCCCTGAACCGGTGTGACGGCAGTGAGCTCAAGGAGCAAACGAGGCTGTCAGCAAGTAAAGTGAGTGCCGTTTCTGACCGGAGAAATTTCTCCTGACGCCTTTTACAACACAGGTAAACCGAGCTTCACTTTTAATGTTACAACTTAACTATTATTCACGCGTTCTCAGTTGAATTCAGTACGACTTCGCTTGTAATAAATCATGGGTTATTCAACTAGCTGTTTGCTGCTGGTTAGTGGAATTTCTCTTCTTCACTAATTTGCCCCGACGATGAAGAGGTAGACTGAAGACATTTTATTTCTTTACTATCAAAGTATTTACTGCTTTCTATATTAATTCTTTGTAGTATGTTTAAATGCTATTTCCAGTTTCACTACTTGTTTTGAACACGCATATTTTGAGGTGTAAAAAAGAGAAAATGGTCTTCTTGGCTATAGCTTGTAGAATCTCACACACGTTAGGTGAGGTCAAGCCCTGCTAGCCTGTTACCTTGACAACAGGGCGGAAGTTTCAAATGCATTAATGTCAAAATGGACAGAAATATATCTCAAGCTAGACAGACGACATCCTCGATAAATTTCTTTTGACGTATTGAATCTATAGTCTTTTTCTCTCTCTCTCTCGGAAGCTATCGTCCAATCTTTTGAGGGACTTTTATTCAAAAGGTCTTTCTAATGCAGTATCAAGTACCCTCATGACAAAGGGGGTAAGGTTGGAGTTGAGGCAGGAGGCACAGTGTATATCTGCACAGTGTTTTTTTTGTTTTTTTTCTGAAAACAGACCAGAGAGGTGAGAAGTTGTGGAGAACATCATGGCGACTGACCAGGAGCCGACCTACACCATGAAGCTGCTGCAGCTGCTGCTTCTCTCCACCTACTGGGGGATGCAAATTTGGGTCACTTTTATTTCAAGTGGGTACCACACACACACACACAAACACACACACAGGATATTTAAGTGCACAGTAGATAAATGTTAACGGCAAATGATCTAAAGTTCTTTTTATTCAAGCAGACTTATCATAACTTCTTGTGAGCAGTGCATATATGGATAGTTTTACTTATTCATTATATGTCGATTTGTGTAGATGTGACGTTAGCGCACAGTAAGGAAGTGTTCAGGCATGACATCCAGGATGTTAATGGTTTTATCAGTTTTCGATCGGACCAGAACCCCACAGCATTTACAGCGTAGTTTGGACAGTAAATCAGATTCAGCTAGTGTTTGTTTATAAAGTATCAAATCACAAAATAACTAAAACTAGGAGCTAACATTTAGCGGGCACACTTGTAGTGTAAAAACAGTTGTGATCAGCTGAGGTTATAATGTTCTTGATTACTTGTGAGGTGCTGTTTGTTTCTGCAAAAGGGAGCCTGTGAAAACTTTTATCTTGTGACTTTCCACCTTGTGACGCTTTCTCTGTTACTGCTGTGTGATCCGTGAGAAGAAACGTCTCCAGCACCGGAGATGCTCTTGTAGAATAAAAACAAAAACGGTACTGCAGTATTATTGCTGAGATTTCAGGTTGTTTTTAAAAGTAGGCATTTTCAAAAGCAGTCATGGAAGAAGCGCTTGGATGAAAATTCAGATTTTATGGCATTTCTTTGGAAGACACAATTGGGTGTCAGATTGAGTCTTGTGTTTTTGTTGTTTTTTTTTTTTTTAGGATGTATATCAAAAACATTTGGCAAAAATGAATTCCTTCTTCCAGAAAATAATAAATTTTTGGTACAGCTGGTATAAACAGTCTGTTATGCCAACTGTACACCTTAATAACAACAAAAACTGACTGTGTGATAAAAGTAAGAGAATCTGATCCGGCTCCACAAGAACCAGAGGAAGAAAGAAGCTCTGTTCTTGTTATTTGAGCTCATGTAGGACATTTCTGATAACATCTGTAAGGATAATACCTTGGAATAAATAAATGGGCTTTTTCATTATCTTGATATGCCACATTCTGAACATTTAAATAAAGCTGTCATCCTAAATGACTCGTTATAAAGAAAGTAGAAAACGACAAAAGAGTAAGATGTTAAAGTTTCCTTGTACACCATCAACTTAAGTTGTGAAGTATGAGAACAATGTAAGGAATCTCTTGTAGGCCACAAAAGAGCAGCTTCTTAAAAGTACTCTAGAAGTACCATCAGTCATGATAGTGAATAAATTAACACTTGACGATCACCTTCAACGCCACAAATCAGAAACTGTTAATGTTGAGAACTATCTTATTAATGATGTTCTAGTTTAAGTATTAACTATTAAGAGAAAAACTGTGATTTCTCTAGGCTTTGTGATGGACAACAACCTGAACAGACACACGTACGGGTTTATTCAGAGTCGTCTTGTTCCGTTCTACCTCCACCTGGGTTCAGCTTGTGCCTTCTTTAACCTCTCCATCTACGCTGTGTACCATCCCAGAGACATACTGGATGACAGGGAATCGTTTCAGGTATGTTGGGGGTTTATATGCTGTACAAAAATAGTCATTCTACTCTCTTTGTGACGTTAAAACCACAAACTGCAATGGATTTCTTGTCTTCCTCGATGTGACTGCTTGTCTCGCCTTCTTTTTCCTCATAAACCCGATGTTTCGTCTCCAGATCTTCATCTTCTTTGTGTCCGTGACGGTCGCGGCCGTCAACGCTCAGTGGTTTGGCCAAATGACGTCAGAGATAATGGCCGACATGCATCTCATCGAGCAGGCGTGCGGCCTAGGTCAGGATATTGGACTTTCGTCTAACCGCGAGGCTTACGCCAAGCTGTGCGAGTCGGACGTGAAATACAAGCATCTCTGCAGGCGCCTGTGGGTGTACCGGCTGCTGTCCTCTCTGTGCAACCTCTGCTGCATTGGCTGCAACTTTTACAGCCTCTCTTACATGGCAGAGAACCTCTCACATCTGTAAAGCCGACACCCTTCAGCTGGACTCCAATCTATTACTGCGACGCTACCGAAAAAATCAAATAAATCTTTGATATTTGGTAGCGGTGGACGTATTTAAATCCTTACTTTTTTTATTTAATCTGAGGCGAAACGTCAGGTGATCCCGGTTTTCCTTGAATTTTCACAAGTAATGAAAGGAACGGGCATTGGTTGGTGGCAGTCGTCCCTCTTGTCTCGCCTCAGGATTTTTAGAGAGATGAATCAGTGCCTGCAATGCCTCACCTTTCACCTAGATTGGCTGACAGCTGTGGTTGCCTTCAGATTTCTTTTTATTTACCTTTACAGATGTAATACTGTATCGTACTATTAACTGACGTCAATTGAATGCTTTTGCTATTTAAAAAAAAGTGAGGTCGTGTAGGAATAGTTGGGTTAATGTGGATTGCACCGTTTCTTTTTAAATACCCACATACCAGAACCTTCACTGAAGGAAGTGCTTCTGCACAGCTCACTCCTGCTCTCCGTGTTTAGGGTGGAGTTTCTGCAGTTTTGTAGTTTCGCAGGTTTGTCTGGCTTTCTGTCCCACCTTTCACATTTCAGAGTGGAAGGGTGTGCTATCTTTAGCTCTCCTGGCTGGTATGTGGTATGAAAACGACGGGTATGAACACTTAGACAGCTGTACAGCAAGCTCCAGGGTAGACTCGCACTGTCACAGAAGTTACGTTTGTCATGGAGGCAGTTCACTCTGTGAGCTTTAAGGCAGCGGGTTGGTTCTGTCATCTGATTGGTTGGCTGGACCTTCTATGTCTGTTAGCTGCTGCGAATAGCATCAGTTCAGCTGAGCAGCATTCCTACCTGAAGAATTTAGTGATTGCACTGATGCAGAAGTCATTTGGAAGATTTTTTTTTTTTTTTTTACGTTTAGAATCTCAGTTCAGGTTTATTTTGATGAATTATCTGTGGTAACACTATGTAGTATCAAGTTGACATTTTGTTTTCCCTGTGGCCGTAACCTCAGGGATTAGTAATAAAACTGACAGGGTGCTTACAGTAGCACGCATACCAATAAAGATGTGTTTTATGAAGAAAACAAAAAGAGCCAATCACTACAGATGCGCTCATAAATAACGATTTGATAAACGTTACTTTATAATGTCCTCTTGCTAGGTGCTATTGTTCCTGGTTGGTGTGGTGCATTACAGTCACTTACAATCTCACCTAAAGTTTTTAAATGCATAATATTTTTCTAAAGAGTCATCTTTTGTACATACAGGTGAAGGATTTTAGTTTGGTTTATTTAACAGATTATTGTACGTCGCTGTATTTATGTTAAATTATCTGGTAAAGGGGGAAACGGACATCAACAGAAACTAAAATGTCATAGTGGGTGTGATCTGTTATGTTCTCCAACATAACATGCCGTTTGTACCATTTTAATTTGCTTTATATTGTGAAAAGAAGATATTACTCAACTGTTTTTGTTTCAGTTCCTTTTCAAGTATTTTCAAAATTAATATATGGGTAAATTCTCGTCTGTCGCTCTGGTTTGTGCTGCTCTTGGATGCACATGTACTGTATCTGACCTGAGGGAAAGAACCACAACCAGAAACTGTCCTGAGATATTTGGAGCTGAGTAGACTCTGAAGTTTGGACTGGACTGGTGAAGGTGTTTGTTTTTTTTAATGGCAAAAACAATGCAATGCTGTCTGGTAGCTGTTTTAAATCGTATTTTCTTTTGTAAACATGTAAATATATAAAGAAAAAATGTATGTGTCAATATTTATATCTATGTAGGTGAGATGAAGGTTGTAGGGTTAAGGTGATTTGTTTTGTGGGATTTTTAAACACGTTGTCTAAACATGACTTTTTCATTAAATTTTATTTAAAGTTTGTTTCATAATCTGTCATGTTTCATATTTTTCAGGGGTAAGAACAAGTGAAATCAGCTTAATTTATACTGCGTAACGGTAAGCACATTTTGCTGCTGGTTGTGGGTTCATATCTAAACAAATAATCAGTTTGTGTAATTCCCTTAAGCTACAATGTGCAGTAATAGAACCAAAGAAAAAACAGAGCTCACATTTATTTGTTCATTATGAACCTATATGAAGTCAAAGTGACCCACAGTGTAGTTGAAGGTTACTGAGGCCGATTCATAATGGAGGAAACCCAAACCTGAGTGTGATTGGTGAGTTAGCCGCTAGTCCAACCGTTTCATGACTCGGCACTTAAAACAACCGCTAAACAGGCTGAACTCATTTAATACAAATGTGTCCTAATTTGTGCTTGATGACAAACAGTAAAGACTATTTCAAAACAATTTATATCCATTAACAATGAGTTTTATATAAAAAATTTTATTGAAAGAAAAATAAAACAAAAAGGCTAATGGTAATTTTTCAATGTAAAAAATACATTTTTCCCAGCTACAAATTATTTGTTTTTATCAGCATCAATAATTACTCATCTTACAGATAGAAAAGGAGTAACAAAAGGAATAAATATAAAACAAATCCCCTTGTAATACTTTAAAATGCCAGAAACTTGAATTCCTGGATCAGACAATCTCCAAGTTTCACCAGTCAAATATAACAGCAGGTGAGATTTAGTTTGTACTGCTTTGTGAGAGCTACCTCTGTTAAAAGTGCGAGACGACCATGGAAAAAAAATATATAAAAATTTTTAAAAATGCAACACAAACTAAAACCCCACCAGGTTTTGCTTGCCAAATTCTTCAATCGACACAACGGGTTACAGGGTTTAAGAATAAAAAATAAATAACCCTAACGACAGAAAAGTCTAATACTGAAGGAGGAAGATCCAAATAATCTCTTCGTATCGTCTCTCCACATCACTGCCGTACAGTCGGTAACAGATTAACAACAGCATCTGCCAGGAAACTGCAAAACGTTAAAGGCTAAAGACGGGGACAGACAGCGTCAGTGCATGTCGTCGTTCTCAGAGGGTACCAAAGTGTAAACAGCAAAAAACAGAAAAGGCTTTAAAAAAATCCTTTTAAATAACCATGACTCTTATCCCAGTGATGCGTCAGTACGCTCATGCTTACAACAGCTGATGACGATACATAATCCCAAGATTGAACTCTGAAATGTTCAAACCCTGAAATAAAGTTTCCATCTTAAAAAAAAAAAAAGAAAACCTAAAAACATATGAATATAAATATTGTTCCCTTGTTCTCATCATTCCCATGTACAGTATCATTATAAGATATGTGAAAACATTATCTAAAAAAAATCCTGCAACAAAATCCCTCTGGGGGGGATTCGGTAGCCATAGCAGCAGCGTGACGGTGCGGCTCCTTTTCCGTTAAAGACGCGCAGCAGAAACGGAGAACCACTCCCGGCGTTTTCAATCAATCTGCTGCTAGGGCTCCCCATAAATAAAAGTCGTACTAAAAATACAGTTTTCTCGCTAACCGGCGTTAAAAGAATCAAATCCAGTGTCTGTGTCACACGACAACCTTCCCCTTGATCTCGTTCTTGGTGCCGTCGCTCGGTTTGTTGGACTGCTCCTCGGTGAGGGTGATGTACGAGTACACCAAGCTGCCCGCAATGCTGCAAACGACACACACAGCTAAATGAGTTAGCACGCAACAAGTCTCCAAAGGTTTCTAAGTGATGAAAGGCCTTTCTTTATGTTCACCAAATCATGTACAATATTTATTAGGAGTAACAAACGTACTCATGTTTTTGTCTCTGAAAACACAACAACCGAGCACATTCAATGGCAAAGAGCCTTTTCATACCTTATATTCAAACCTATGAAGTTAGTCCAAGAGAAAATGTAGTCTCCGCTAAACACCATCCCAATGTAGGTCACCAGGACATTCTGCAACATCAATAAAGCAATGCGATTGGTGTCTGGTTGCATTCGTCTGCAGCTTTACTGAAACGGCGCGGCTCACCTTAATGCACCCCACGATGGTGGTGGTCAACGCAGAGTTGTACTGTGTGCATAGTACAGTGGAATACATGAGAATAAACCTAAAAACGGGGGTTGGGAAGGAGAAACGTTTACAAGTTGACGTTTAAGTGATTTAATGTCAAGCATGAGTGGCATCCAGATTTCATCACCGATTAAAAACCACATTCACTCAGCGAGATTCCAGATGCGGCTACACGAACATGAATGTGTTCAAAGATCTTACCCCATGACGCAAGAGAGGACGAACTGGGAGAGGAAAAACGCATCAGACCAGCCGTCAAACTCTGCTGCCTGCAGTCGGAAGCAAAGCGCCGGAATCAGCATGAAATAAAGAGCACGAATTCATAAACAGGGGGAAGGTGCCTCGCAATTAGGAATCGCTGAGTCACTGATTTTGGGTGTGGCAACGTCAGGGTTCAGCGGATGGAAACAGATCGGCGTTCAGTGGAAGCACTGAAAAGGTTTTTAAATTTCCTGGCACCGCTCCCCTCTTTAAGAGCCAGCGCTGATATCCCATCTGCTGAAGAAACACCGTTGACTGTATCTCTACTGTAGTGATTCGGCCCAGACTTGCTGCTGGAACGGCTAGAACAACTCGGCTAGGTGAATAATGGCGTCTTTGTGCTTCTCGGGCTGCTGAGGCCAAGCTGGGCGGACCGCAAGGCCCCTGCCAAGACTTACCAAAAAAAAATAAAAAAACAACACACACAAGGAACAGCTCATATTTATGGCATTCAGTTTAAGAAATTGAACTGATGGACACAATGGAAGTGGTACGCTTATCTAAAAGAGAATGTGGAATCGCCAGGGATAAATCCAGAGTTTTATTTTAATTAAAAGGACCAAAACACAAGAAGAAGAAGAGTCAAATCACTCACCTTTTGCATGTCTCCTGTCACTTCAGCCAACAGCAGAGTGGGCACGATCATAAATAATGCATTATAGTATAATAATCCATATTTCCCTAACTCCTGTGACAAAAAAAAAAAAAACAGGAGAAAGGGGGAGTTATTTACTACATTTCCAGACAGAGTACTGATGTCATGCGTTGCCAAGACGCTGAACCGCTTCTACGCATTCGTCCAGCTCCGTCTCCCATCTCTAACTCCCTGGTTTTATCAGTGCTGCTCCGCACAAGCAGATGGTATACTCTAGACATCGCGGGCTAAATCTGGATCCTGCTGTAATGTGAGAGTTGAGCAATCTGCTCTTGTGACATAAAAAGTTGAAATAAAACAAGCTAAAACTCGTTCCTGCTCTAACAAAGCATTATTGATTCAACTTTTTCCCCCATTGCATGCAAGAAAAGGGATACAAGTGCAGTCTGAAGGTAGTTTCTGAGGGTAAAAAAAAACACATTTCAATGTTGAAGAATTTACTTTAAGAGTAAAATAACTTGACTTAAGAAACAACTGCGACCCATGAAACCCTAAAGGAGGGGTTTGATTCTCCAGAGTTAACAGGAGCTCAATCGCATCAGGAATCCATCCCAACAATGGCCACCATTCATCAAGATGGTCCCACCACATACCTTTGCATCTAATTTTTGCTTCACGTAGGCTCCATTGGCTGCGGTCAGGACGTCGTTCATCAGGATGAAGACGTAGCCTTGCAGGTCAAAGGACAAGTCGGCACTTTAAACATAAAAGAGGAGAAAAAAAGCATATAAATCAAACAGTCTTTTTTTTTTTTGCCATGTTGTATTTCAGCTTGGTGTCTTTTACTGTAGATGGGCGGCGGTGCTCCTAAAGGTCACAACAACTCTTTTGTGAGCATATATCAAGATAACGGCGCGCTTTGTAGTGAAGGTAATCCCGGTGCGGGTAAAAGCCAGGACACCTGGAAACAGTAGAAGCTCACCTTGCGGCTATGAACGCCCCAAGGATCATTGTAAACACTGTCAGCTGGACGGGCCTGGAGAACTTCTTCCTGCCATGGGGGTCAAACACAACGAAACTCAATCCGACCGCTTTGAGGAGCAAAATAACTGGCATTACATTTTGTGTCACATTCAACATCTGAAGGAGAAATAAAGTGGTTTATCTTGTCATGGCTAGTCTTACTTCAGCAGAAATCCCTCAGCCAGCATCGTGAAAAGGATGGAGAATCTCCTGAGGACTGTAAACATCGGCAAACTGGTGGCAGAGGACACAAAGTGGAGGAGAATGAGCCACCGAGTCACGTTATTCTGTGAGATCAGTGCATAGATGAGTGCTTACTTGAGCCTTTTGGTACCGAAAAGACCAGTGATTTGATTTCCCACATACAGGAGAGGTAGAGGAAATGTCTGGAAAGGCAAGAATTTAACATTAAGTTTACAAATGCATGAAAACAAGACAAAGAAAAGAAATGAAGAACATTAAATTGTGCATCTTTTATGAACTTGAGTATTTGTGAATCTTACCTTGTGAGGTATGCTCTCATCCAAATCTGGGAAGGTGATCACCCTCGCAGCCTTGCCCACCCACAGCACAACCACTGTGGCCAACATCTGCACCAAAGACACGCCAGAGGAAATCAGTTCAGCTCTATCTGCCTGCGTTAGTCACCAATGACCCGCTTACAAAGAGCCATGAGAAACCCCAACTTACTTGTCCTATTCCCACACATATTGATGAGGGAAACCTGGAGGGACAGATTAAAAAGCACCTCAATGTTAGCCAACGTGTACAAAACAAGAAACGACTTAGAAATACAACAAGGCAAAGGAAGTAAAGTCTCTGTCTGCGGCAGTGAAGAACCTCGCTAGCGGACAGCGGAGCTAACGGGCTCGGCTGGCTGCCTCCGCTGCCCCAGCCACCGCAACTTCCCAGCCGCTACACTACAGCTAGCTCGGCAGCCTCCCCCCGCCCCCATAGCCGCGCTGGCGCTGGGGAAACAGTTACCTGTAGTTAGTGAGGACGCTTTTGTTCACCACCACGATGAGGAACGAGCTGAGACCGTAAAACCCGGCGGCAAACAGCTTCACGAACAGCGTGGAAGGTTTATCCGCCATCACCGGCAACTTCTCATTCCTCTGTGAGCCTCTGCGCTCCCCCTGTTGCCATCATCACTTCAGGAGCTCGCCCTCTCCCTCGCAGATACGCGCAGCGCGTGCGCGTGCGCACCACGCCAAAACGTTAGCTGACGTTTTACAACTTCCGCTGTGAGTAGCGGGAGCTGTTTCCACACATTTACTGCTACCGCTACCCCGCAGTTCTGACCTGAAATGTGGACATTCAGCAGTGAACATTAAAGTTTTTGTTAGAGCAGAGGGAAATGTTTTCACCAGTGAACATATGCAGTGGTATAACTAACAATTTGTGTATTGATCAAGAAATTTGTGTTTGGGTGATTAGCAGGGGTGAAAGTAGTTTTAAATTCTTGGGAGTACTATGACAAAAAAATGAATGAATAAATAAAACTATATAAATAAATAAAAATAAAAATAAAAAATAAATATATATATATATATATATATATATATATAAAAAAAAAAAAAAAATTCCCCTCTCACCCTCCGTGGGTGGTCTCTTTCATCCTCTGAGCTCGGGTCCTCTACCAGAGGCCTGGGAGCTTGAGGGTTCTGCGCAGTATCTTGGCTGTGCCTAGAACTGCACATTTCTGGACTGAGATGTCTGATGTTGTTCCTGGGATCTGTTTGAGCCACTGCTCCAGTTTGGGGGTGACTGCCCCGAGGGCCCCGATGACCACAGGCACCACTGTGGTCTTCACCTTCCAGGCCTTCTCCAGTTCCTCTCTGAGGCCCTGGTATTTCTCCAGTTTCTCATGCTCCTTTTTCCTGATGTTGTGGTCACTTGGTATTGCTACATCCACCACAACGGCTTTCCTCTGTTCTTTATCCACCACCACAATGTCCGGTTGGTTCGCCATTACCATCTTGTCTGTCTGGATCTGGAAGTCCCACAGGATCTTAGCTCGGTCATTCTCCACCACCTTTGGGGGTGTCCCCCATTTTGACCTCGGGGCTTCCAGTCCATATTCTGCACAGATGTTCCTGTACACTATGCCCGCCACTTGGTTATGTCGTTCCATGTACGCTTTCCCTGCCAGCATCTTGCACCCTGCTGTTATGTGCTGGACTGTCTCAGAGGCCTCCTTGCACAACCTACACCTTGGGTCTTGTCTGGTGTGGTAGATCTGAGCTTCTATTGCTCTGGTGTTTAGGGCCTGTTCCTGGGCGGCCAGGATGAGGGCCTCCGTGCTGTCCTTGAGTCCAGCTTTCTCCAGCCATTGGTAGGATTTCCTGATATCAGCCACTTCAGTTATTTGTCGGTGGTACATCCCATGCAGGGGCTTGTCTTCCCATGATGGTTCCTCCAGCACCTCGTCCTCTGTTCCCCATTGCCTGAGACATTCGCTGAGCACATCGTCCGTTGAGGCTTTGTCCTTGATGTATTTATGGATCTTGGATGTTTCATCCTGGACAGTGGCTCTCACACTCACTAGTCCTCTGCCTCCTTCCTTACGGCTCGTGTACAGTCTCAGGGTGCTGGATTTGGGGTGGAACCCTCCATGCATGGTTAGTAGCTTCCGAGTCTTAACATCCGTGGCCTTCATCTCTTCCATTGGCCAGCTAATTATTCCGGCAGGGTATCTGATTACTGGTAAGGCATAGCTGTTTATTGCACGGATCTTGTTCTTGCCATTGAGCTGGCTTTTCAGGACTTGCCTTATTCGTTGGAGGTATTTGGCTGTGGCTCCTTTCCTTGTGACCTCATCGAGGTTGCCATTTGCTTGTGGTATTCCCAGGTACTTGTAGCTGTGCTCTATGTCTGCTATCGTTCCCTCTGGGAGTGAGACCCCTTCTGTGCGGACGACCTTCCCTCTCTTTGTAACCATCCGGCCACACTTCTCTAGTCCGAATGACATCCCAATGTCAGTGCTGTAGATCCTGGTGGTGTGGATCAGTGAGTCGATGTCTCGCTCGCTCTTGGCGTACAGCTTGATGTCATCCATGTAGAGGAGGTGACTGATTGTGGCCCCATTCTTAAGTCGGTATCCGTAGCCAGTCTTGTTGATGATTTGGCTGAGGGGGTTCAGGCCTATGCAGAACAGCAGTGGGGACAGAGCATCTCCTTGGTATATGCCACATTTGATGGACACTTGTGCAAGTGGTTTGCAGTTGGCTTCAAGGGTGGTTTTCCACAGCCCCATCGAGTTTGCAATGAAGGCTCTTAGAGTCCTATTGATGTTGTACATCTCTAAGCATTCAATGATCCAGGTGTGTGGCATTGAGTCATAGGCTTTCTTGTAATCAATCCAAGCGGTGCACAGGTTGGTGTGTCGGGTTTTGCAGTCTCGGGCGACTGTGTGGTCTACAAGGAGTTGGTGTTTGGCTCCTCTACTATTTATGCCGATGCCCTTCTGTGCCGTGCTCATGTATTTATCCATGTGTCCGCTTATCTTAGCCGCTATGATGCCTGACATGAGCTTCCATGTTGTAGAGAGACAGGTTATTGGCCGATAGTTGGATGGGACTGAACCCTTTGAGGGATCCTTCTGGATCAGGATTGTGCGCCCTTCAGTTAACCATTCAGGGTGAGTCCCATTCTGTAGCAGCTGGTTCAGTTGAGCTGCCAGTCGCTCATGGAGGGCAGTGAGTTTCTTTAGCCAGTAGGCATGGATCATGTCAGGCCCTGGTGCTGTCCAGTTTTTCATACCCGAGACTCTTTCTTGGACATCTGCCACAGTGATGGTTACCGGGGCTTGTTCAGGGAGGTTGCTGTGGTCCTCTCGTAGAGAGGTTAGCCACTGTGCCTTGCTGTTGTGGGACGCCTCCCTTTCCCATATGCCTTTCCAGTATTGTTCAGTCTCCAGCCTTGGTGGGTCTGCTCTGTTGTTAGTACCCTGCCATTGAGAGTACACTTTAGCTGGTTGGGTGGAGAAGAGCCGGTTGATCCTCCTGGCTTCATTCTCTCTTGTGTATCTCTTTAGGCGGCTGGCCAAGGCTTGGAGCCTTTGTTTGGCAGTTTCGAGTGCTTCAGGTATGGGCATCTGGCTGTACTTCTTGGGTACTGATCTTTTCATTGCACCCCTTAGGAGCTCTGACAGCTGGCTCACTTCCCTCCTTGTTATCTTGATCTTAGCCTCTAACCGTCTTTTCCATGATGGATATTGGGTCTCATGGTTGCTCTTATAGCCGAGCATTTCAAGGATCACTGATGCTGAGTTGTATATCAGCTCATTGGTTTCTGTTATGGTGTTGGTAGGGATTGTTCTCAATGCTGCATTCACATCTTCAATGAGACTTTCTGATGGTACTTCACTCAGCCTTTGTAATTGGCGTCGGGGTTGCCTGGTGTTCATTCGGGCCACGATTCTCTCTCTCAGGTCAGTTGCTGTCTCGTTCAGCTTGGATAGTTCGTTCATTACTGGGGCTGCATACCCAGTCTCGGGGTGGGGAGTAGTTAACTCCCCCCTGACCTTACCTTTGGGCTCCTCCCTTATGCCGTACCATTTGTGTTGTATATATATATATATATATATATATATATATATATATATATATATATATTTTTTTTTTTTTTTTTTTTTTTTTTTTTTTTTTTAAGCTGTGGGTGAAGTGACAGCCAAAGCTTTGGTTTCTCTGGTCCCATTGCTTTCCTTACAGAAGAGTCCTCTGAAGGGCATTTTCACAGGTCCTTTGAAATACAAAGTTCCCCGGATGGGGAACTTTATATTTCAGATGACAACAGAGTTGCTCGTTTGTCCAAAAAAACCACCTCTAAATGCAAAGATTTCCGTTGCTGTCGAGGTTTCCTGTTCTCCTGAAGTTAATTCAGTAGCTAGCGTTGGCTCGGATCTGCCAGATGTAGGGAGGACATCTGCAGGACAAGGACAAGCGGAAGAGAATTTCTTCAAGTTCTCTGATGAGCTCCACAACAGCTGGGTAAACGCTGGATTCCAGAGCATCTTAAACCTGAGCGTCACCTAGCGGTGTCTCGCTCAGGAAAGGGTTTTTCTGGAGGCATCCATCCCCTGCTGTGGGAGTCTCATCCTCTCAGCTGTCAGTCAGCCCGGCAAGCATTTTTGTCAGAAAGACCTTTCCCCAGTTCTGATGGAGCTGAGCGAGAGGAAGCTGCCATCAGGTGTGGGAAAGGACTATGACATAAAAAGTTTGCTGGAGTCTGTGCTGGTCTGGCTGGATTCGTTTGGTGGTGACACAAATAGAGAGTTGTATGACAACGACTCCTGCTCTAACTGTGGAGCCACTTCCCTCAGGCTCCTGAACAACGGCGCCATGATTGCCCTTCCAGCAATATTATTCCCAACCAGTATATCTATACTGCTGGAGTACTGGTTGGATTTGGCATGCAAACGCCGTTGTTCAGGCTGCGGGTCACCCTGGCAGAAAAAACACTGCCTGACCGATAACAAGGTCCTGGTGTTTTTTCTGCACAGGTTGACCAGGAAGCACCAAACAAAAGCCACTCAGACCATCGAGGTCCCTGCAGAATCTGGGACGGAGACGTACCACCTGTCCTCCATCATCTGTGGGGATCCAAAGCTGTCAGACTTCTACTGTTATTTAATGAAGGGAGAACAAACCCTGAAGGCAGACAACGAGCATGTCTTCACTGCAGTCAGTGACTACAGTGAAGACATGTCCAACAACAGTTTGATTTACATTTATGAGAAGAAATGATCAGACACCAGAGTTACAGTTTCTCCAGCCCCTCCTCTGTAAGATGGTAAATGGCCCTTTGGAGAGGAGCTAAAAATATTAAATTCAGAAGAAGACAATAATCCTAGAAGACCTACTTAGTAACCATTTTGAGGCTGGAGAAATCTGATTGGTACCAATCATGTGTCTGATTTAAATTTATGGGACAAAAGGGTAAAAAGATTTGACAGGTTTCCTGTTTGCAGGTTTCTCTCCGGGCACTCCGGCTTCCTGCCACAGTCTGAAATCTCCACTGAAATGATCCAGTAGAGGTGGACCCGTGGAGGCGGTCCGGCTCCCCCCAGCAGGAGCACCTCCTGCTGGGGGAAGCACTGGGGTTAACACCAGGAAGCTGAGCCTCGGACAGAGCACAGGGAGGCGAGGAGCAGCGGCAGACTCTGGAGACAGCGGAGGAGCAGCAGCGGGAGGCAGCAGAGGGAGACGATGTCTCTCTCTCTCTCTCTCTCTCTCTCTCTGGGTCACTTCAGGCTGCAGTGTGAACACACCCATTGTCATTTAAGTACACCCGTTGCCATGGCAACCGCCTGCGTGCATCTAGTTGACCAGAGATTACGTTAAAATCATAACATTCAGTCCGTTATGATATTAGGTTTTCAGGCTTGATGTTTTGCGATCATTAATAAGCTTCTTGTGAACACAGCCGTGGTTGATTAATTTTAAACTCCTGCTCTGCTAGTTATTTTTGGTAATTGAACCGAAACGCACAGAATTGCGCAACACCTTGTTGAAATTATAATGATTATAATTGTTGGTGGTGTTCATTTGAACACGTTTTGTTGATTTCTTTCTTCTTCTTTTTTTTCTTTTTTTTTTGTTCTTTAATAAAGTTACGAACGTTTTAAGCCAATCAGAGGAGGACGTCCTGGTCTCAGCGTCCTGGCGGCTTTCAGTTTGTCACCTAATGCCGAGATCGGCTCAAAACTTTCTGCGATCGACATATTGCATCGCTGCTCTAACAAAGCAGGAACAGTTCAGAAACAATATGAAATGGTGGGGGTGGCGGGGAGTTATTTATTAACTGATTAAGTCGCGTTTGAGATTGTTCTTGAAAAACTAATCACTCACGGCTGCACAATGAACCCATTGATGTTTTATAGCAGACAGCCGCTCCCCTCTCTTGCAGGTACTGCGTCCCCCGCTAAATCTTTTAGGGGTACGCAGTACCCTACCGTACCCGCCCACTTTCACCCCTGGTGATTAGTTCTTTGTTGTAACAATGCTTCTTGGTAATAGACATGGAAAACCTATTTCCCTTTAAATAGTTGTACATTTGTGAACAAGACACACTGTTGAGATATGGATTTATTGAACTGGCTGATGAAAGATAAATTGAATATTTATCATTTAACTGGTACCTACACAGAAGAACTGTACATGACCACAACAGCCATGGATGATATGGTCAGACACTGCTGTGGGATTCTTCTACTGGTGTTTTTCTCATGTTAGCCAAAGACATTGTGGAAACATTTGGTCTTTTTTTTATTATTATTTTTTAGAATGAATAAAACAATTAACTATAACATATATATTTCTGAGCCCCTCAAATTTCATATTCCTGATGACTTTATGTCATAAAATACATTTGAAATATTTACAGTCACCCACTTCACAAAAACCATTAGAGGACCTTACATTTTAGCAAAGCAAACCTGAGGGAAAAACAATAGACCTCCACCCAACTTTCTTACTTTGGTGACTGTACGATTTAGACATACAAACAAGACAGTACTCCAGAGGAAAAGGAATGATAAGGATGAAGTGACTGGAAATGATTAATGAATGGAAAGTTTTACAGTTGGGCAGAGATCTGGTATGACCTATGAGATTAGAAACAATGGTAGTAGCAAAAAAAAAAAAAACACTGAAGGCAGAGCTGCAAATACTAAGACAATGAAAAAAGAAAGTTGAGATGGTTTGAAGATGAGGGATAGTTAATTTATTTTAAATAAATGTTTTTTGTTTTTTTGTTTTCTACTTTTAACAAACTTGTGAAACAAACTTTTTTCAGTATTGTAAGTCAACTTTATTTGCACAGTTGATTCCAGAAACAAGGCAGTTCAAACATACAGTAACCCAGAGGTTCCCAAACTGTGGGGCACGCCCCCTAGGGGGGCGCCGTGCCATTGCAGGGGTGCGCGGGAAGCCGTCTGGATGGAAAAAGAAAACAAAGCATGAACGCTGTTTGCTCTCGGTTTTTACCTTAGAATGGCCAACTCTGTTATTCCTATGTCAATTTGATACAATAGGGGCTTCCACACTTCCCATGTCTGCGTCCTCTGTCACTTTTATCAGCAGTTAAAACTGTTTAATCCGTTGTTAACATGTGGTAACCTGTTTTTCCGAGCCACCTGTGTTAGAATCATGGCAGCAAACCAGCAAAACGCAAAGAACTTTTCACAGTTTTTCCTCCAAACTAACCGACTGAGTTGAGTAAAGCTGTTGGATGCTGGTAAAGTTAGCTTAAAGATGATTGGCTAATATCAATACATCACCTTAAGCTTGTTAACAAGTAGCCTGTAGGCTACTGGTGTTGTTGTCTGTGTCCAGCTACGTAGATTCATTTTGCCCCCCCAAAAAGTTGGAGACAGGGAGTCCCTAAGAATCCTCTGCCCCAGAAAATGTTTGGAAACCATTAGTTTGGGAACAAGCAATAAATGTTACATCTTGTTAAAAGCCATCTTCAAGAAAGTATACATCAGATATATTGATCAATGTTCCACTTACTACTAATCAAAACCAGATCTAAACAGGTGGGTTTTCAGCCTGGATTTAAAGGAAGTCAGTGTTCCAGCATCTTTGTGGTTTTCTGGAAGGTTTATGGTGCTTGTCCCATGTTTGGTATTTATGTGTCAAATTTTAACAAACAAAAAACAAGTGAAATGAGTTATTTCTTTAAAAAAATAAAGGCTGTAACAAAAGATGTGGAAAAAGTGGATAGTAGTGAATACTTTCTGGATGCACTGTAACCTCACCTGTTTTAAAACTCTTATCTGACAGTCCATATTGCAGTACATTTCCTACCCACGCCAACAGTGCAGTGGAATCATTGGGATAACACTGAATGGAAACCAACATCAAACAGTCACTGAAAGACAGCCAGCTGCCTGACCTGACATAAAGGCCTGTGTGTATTTTGGCAGGTGGTTTTGGGATAAAAAACCTGACGTGTCTCTGATAAGAAATGGGTCTGTGCGTGCACCACGTTGTCACACAGAAGCTCTGCTGCTGGGTCAACCCTTCATTCATTCTTCTTTTACAAGAGACGGAGGAAGACACCCGAGGTCAGCCATGTCTGGACTTAACGCATCACTCGGGTACTTCCTGTCAGTGGTGGTTTTCGCAGTGTTGGTCCAAACGCTCCTCAGAAAATGGCCTCGGTTTAGCTTTGTGTCCGAGTTCGCCGCCTCCTTCATGCTGGTGGCGTGCTGGCTGGAGATACAGACCATCGTGGAGGTGGGCCAGTGGGCCGGGGGCCTGGGCCAGGATGTGACCGTGACCATGCTGTTTGTTCTGCTGCTGACTCACGGCGTGCTCTGCGCCGGAACGTCGGGGAACCCCAGCCTGGTCGTGCAGAAGTTCCTGCAGCTGGAGGCCGGCACTCTGCCCACGGCGCTTGCCGTCACGGCCCAGTTCGCTGGGGCTCACCTGGGCCTGCTGGCAGCCAGGTACTACTGGAGCCTGGAGCTGACCGACATGCACATGATCAAAAACCTCATGTCGAGAGAATGCGGCACGTCCCTGCAGGTCTCCGTGGTTCAAGGCTTTTTTACCGAGTGTGCCTGCGCGTTCATCTTTCATCTCATCCAGTTGAATCTGAGGCGCAGATCGGCTCTGATCCGGGTGCCCCTGATCGCAGTTCTACTCACTTTCTTCTCTCATGTCGGTGAGTCTGTCCAAACTTCTTTATGCTTATTGGAAGGGATGGGAAGAAGAAGTGTCCCGATCTGATATTAATATCGGATTGGGATCTGAGTATTGGAATAAATTGACTTGCATCTCTGATAGAAGCATCCAGCAGCGCTTGTATCCCAAACAGAGACCCATTGTTTAATAACAAATAGGTCAGTTCAGTTGTTCTCATACCTATTGTAGACCATTGTTCTCTGAGTAATATCACTTGATCAAGCCTTTTCTCGCGTTCTACACTACTAATTAAGTAACAAAAGTATGTACGATTCTTGCCGATGTCGTATCTGATCAATATCAATACCAGCTATTGCTCAAACTTGCAATATTGCCTTTGTATCGGAACTGGAAAAAGTTGCATCGGGACACTCCTACTACAAAGCATCAAGTCTTGTTTTATTCAAACTTTTTAAGTCTTTCACACTCAAAACCAGCGAAACACATTAACGTCCTGACTTATCCGTTCTATTTTCCAGCCAGGAGCTACACCTCTGCTTTCATGAACCCATCTCTGGCTTATGGACTCACCTTCCACTGTCCTGGATTTACCTTCAAAGAGTATGCAGTGGTCTACTGGCTGAGCTCTCTCACAGGTATGTCACATTACGCAACAGTAAACGGTGCGTTCATGTGTGTGTGCGTGTGTCACAGTCAGTTAACGGTTTCTTTAAAATCGTTCTTTTCCCAGGGATGATGTTGGCCCTTCTCCTTTACATGGGCCACATTCCCAGGCTTTTTGCCAGGAACCTTCTGTATTTCCAGAAGACACGCTTCAGAGTGCCGAAAGGAGACAAACATGAAAAGAAGAAAAAGTGACAGATGGTAATAAAAAAAAAGAGACTATTACAAGAAATGGTTATAAGAGGCTTACTTTAACTGAACAGCAATGGATGCATCATGTGAAATATTTGGAAAAAATGTAAAAGAACATTTTTTTTAGCTTCATCTTTGTTGTCTATATTTAGACAAAAAAAAACTTGTGGAAAAAATGCACAATTTGCAGCATGTATTCAGTGAAATAAATTAAATGAAAAAAAAAAAACCTTCTTAGCACTGGATTTATCCAAATTATGCTTTCTATTTGAAAAAAACAAAACAAAACAACAACAACAACCTATGTGCTGGTAGAACTCTGAGCATCAAGTGTTTTCGAAGACTGGGACTCATCAGCTTTTGGGCATTTAGGCTGATTTTTAGCTGAAGGGCCTGGATCTGCAAGAAAGAGTGCAAATGTTAAAAAAATTATTTTAGTAATAAAATTCTAAAAGTAAAATTTTACAAATAAAAGTGTGAATTTTTATTTTTAATAAGAAAAATAAAAGTTTGCCTATTCACCAGATTGTTTCCGCTGCTCCAGCTGCGCCTCAGGTCGGTCCGCCCACAAACAATGATCTGGATTATTCAGTAGATTCTTGGTCTGGCCGCAGCTGAGACATCTCACTACAGTAAAACGATTCTTTTTGTTTTTTCCTAATCAAACAAAGTGAGAAAACAGGAATTTATTACTAAAAACTACTGAACAAAGATTAAAAATAAAAGTCAAGAAAGTCATTGAAATTGCCTTACTCCGCTGTCTTGTTGTGGCAGTAACACCAGGGATGAGCAGTGAGCAGCATTTCTTACACACAGTTCTCTTCACCGATGGGTCTCTGCAGGAAAATGAGTCCAAATGAAAGAAAGCCACAATTTAAAATTCTCTCTAGATGCTGTTCTCCTGCCTGTCGGGGAGTTTATGCCTGCAGGCACACAAGGTATTTCTAGGATTCTATTATTTTATTTTATTTTCTTAGCCTATCCAATTGTTTTTAGATGCTAACAAATGAAAAACTATACCATTTACAGTTTTTCTGAAAAGAATGACTGTCCAATTAAGTTTCTACACATAACAGTGCTTTCTTTTCCTTGTCAAGTACAATTAAGGTAAGTTAGGCATCAAATTATACAAGTTATAATGTAATCTCACTCGGGAGATAATGCCCATTTATGAAGAGAGGCAATATATTTGCTGAATGATATTTAGAGCTGCTGTGTACAAACTTAAAGATGATACAATTAAAAATAAATCTGTTTTTTAATCAACCCAACGGTCTATTAGTTGTTGTTTTTTTTTGACAGAATATATCAATACATGCAAAAAGTAAACTGATTTAACACATTACTGCATCTTTTTTTTTTTATTGATACAAAATTGGGTACGACTTTAAAATGCTAGAAAAACCCCTTTAATGTTTAAACAGCAGACATCATCTTGATGTCATTTGAAAAACAATTTACGCTCTTCCAAATGTAAGTAACCATTTCAACATAAATACTTTATCAGAAGCATTGATAAAGTAAGGAATAAATGACAAATTTCAACGTTATTTAAAATTTTACTTCATCACAAGGAAGTGACGACATTCACTCTTCCCTTCAAAATAAAACCGTATTGCTAAAACTACCGTCAGAACGTGTCTACCTACTGCCTGAGAACCAGCCGTCTTGCTATTGTTTTCTGTGTGAAGCAGTAGAACCGAGCCAGCTCCACGTTATTTGGGTTTTGAGATAAGACACAGTGAGCAGCCTGAGGAGACACAAAAGCCAGAGACGCCGTCATTTACACCCCATGAGCAAAGTAGCTAACATGTGACTGCTAGCGGCGGTTCGTCTAAAGCTTTCCCCCACCTGGTACAGATAGTTCAGTCTTTCGTAGGCTTCTCTGTCTTTCAAATGGAACGCCATTACGAATTCAGGTCTCAAATTGACATTTACTGGCGTTCAACTTCTTAGCATCTGAGTTTGGAGCTTCATACTTCGACGATGGATTTCCGACTGTGCCCTTCAGAATAAAAGCACAATTTCTAAATAACATAAAGGCGTGTCTTACCCGAACACGAACCGAAGGTTGCCGAAGGTGGGTTTTGTTATAGAGAGCATGCGAACCCGAGCCCACACGGCAGAGATGGGAACTTCACACACACACACACACACGCGCGCGTCGCTCTCTGAGAAATTATTTTCTAACATTACCTTGTTTTTATTCTTTCAGGTACAAGAATTCGGATATGACGTTACATTTTTGGATCAGTTACTCAATTACGCAAAATATTACAATTTGTATTTTATGGATGGCTACTTTTTACTACCACAGGAGCAACACTTTATTGAAGAAATAATGCTTTTGAACATAATCTTTGGCTGATGCACGCCACCTTTTTACAGAGCTGATTCCATCATCTGATCAGATTCTTGCAAATAGAATTTAAATATTAGTAATCTCTTAATTTTTGCACAAATAATCTCACCACCAATTAATATTAAAACCAGTTGTATTTATTTTGTGTGTTGACAAAGACTAAAGAAAAAATAGTTTTTTGTCTCTTCAGTTTTTTTTAAATCTAATTAGCATATGGTAACTGGTTCTAAAGCTACACAAAAAATACACAACCCTTGTATGAGAAAAGTCCACTTGTTTAGTCTGGAAGAACGCAAAGGACAGAGTTCAACATACAATACTCATTTTAATAGCAACAGAGAATAAAGTATAAACCCTGTCAATCTAACATTTAAATGCCTGCAAAGGTGCGCCTCTGGCATCAGGACACTACAGATACAAGTGTCTGTAGGAAGGAACTGGTACAGTAGATCTGTCAGCTAAAGAACATCACAATCACAGCACATGGTCATGATGAATAATGCACTGAAATGTTTCCTATAAAACCGAGACGAGAAATGTCCACACGACATGGGTCTACTGGGAAAAAGAACGTCCACCAAATGAGACGATATGGACCAGGAGACGGGAGTGGACCGGGGGGACGAACATGAAATTCAAGTATCAAAATAACTACGATACTGACAGGCTGAAAATGTCAATTACAAAGGTAGTAAAAATCATGGGAAACACAAGACAGACACAATCAACAATACATTAGGCAACATTTTGCATTTGTTTAAGGCAGTTGATTAAAAAAAAACAACTAAACTAGGCGTCTTCTTCATTCCGAGTTAAATACAAGCCTAGTTTTAACATGTCACCAGTTTTGATGTACAAAAATGAACTACGCCTGACTCTGTTACTAAGCACTTTAGTTTGACTTGTCATCTGACGGTAAGAGTTCATGCTGACAGCGGTGGGGGGGGTTGTGCTCTCGGTTTTTTGGTCTTCACAGTGAGGTTCGTCAGGGCTTACAAGGCTGGTGCATCAAGGCTGGCAAGTCACTCTCAGCCTATTGTCTGGCACGAAATCTAAACGGTTGGCACATTATCTGTGCACAGCATAAGTAAGGCAGGAGCGGGGTCGGCTGGGCTTCGTCCGTTAACGGGTGCCCTTCATGGCGTCCTTGGCTGCCAGGATGAGAGGCGTGAGACTGGAGAGGGGCTTCGCCAGCTTCAGGAACGGATGCTGAGAGGCAACGACACAAATCAACAGCGAGATCGGAAAAAATACTGGCAAAAACAAAAAAACACCACATGAAATAATGACTTCGTTTTTACCTGTAGGAGCTCTTTGCCTCCGCCTCTCTTCTCTACATCCATTTCCAGACAGCGGTTCAGGAAGTCTCGGAAAACCGGAGACAGCTTCTCTGGATTCTGGAGCTCGGGTGTGCCGTTTGTGGCGATCAGATATAACGCCTGGCAAAGCGTGTGAGATGAGAGAAAAGCCTTACTGTTAAGTCAGTTTGAGGTTTTTATTGAGACTTTATGTGATGGAAAACGTAGTTGCGAAGTGGAAGGAAGACGGTTTCACATTTACTTTACAATCAAACATCTGAAAAGTGTGGTGTCCATTACTCTGATGCCCTTCAATAAAATCCAGTGTAACCCAACTGCCTTCAAAAGATAGTAAAATTCCTTGTTCGTGCACACAAACTTGCTCAATTAAGGTGATTCTTAAGGTAAAGCGTTAGCATGTCCGTGTGTTAAAATGGCCCAGTCAAAGTCCAATTAAATTTAACTGAGAATATTTGTTGTTCACAGACGCTAACCATGCAATGTCACTGAGCTTCAGCCATTTTTTCATTTGCAGCTTGAACTGCAGTGAAAGGTGTCATCACAAAGAATTGAAGAGGTGGTGGCTGAAAACAAATGTACGCCACACTTTTTAGATTTCTGATTTGTGATGGTGTTGAAACCGGTGTTTTATTTTCCAATTCCAAACCAATTAAATAATCTAAATCCAATCCATAATTCTTGACTAAATCACAGTTTACTTTTCTTCCACTACTTTTATCACACAAGAGTTTCAGTCGTACGAAAAAACAAGATGAATCAAATCCAGTTTTATTTTGAGGACAATAGTTACTCCGACGATAGAGAACAAAGCTTCTTGTGCTTCAATGTTGATTGATTCAAGTTAAAAAGCTGCAGCTGTTCAAAGACCATGTTAAAACACAAATCAACTTTTAACACTCCACACCACGTCACCAGCATTTCTTTGTACTCACTCGTAGTGGGTTCTCGTTCAGGTAGGGGGGCTCGCCTTCAACCATCTCAATGGCCATGATACCAAGTGACCAAATGTCTACTTTCGGCCCATAAGCCTTCCGGGTCACAACTTCGGGGGCCATCCAGTAGGGCGTGCCCACCATAGTGCTGCGCTTGCTCTGCTCAGGAGTGATCTGGGCGCAAAAGCCGAAATCGGCTGCCGGAGAAAGAAGGAGGACATGTTGCATGTTTTTTTTTTTCTTCCAGGCTAAAGAACAAAGCTGCTTGTGAGGAAGTCGTACTTACTCAGCTTTACAGAACCATCCATCCCCAGTAACACGTTGTCGCTCTTGATATCTCTATGAATGACTTGATTAGCATGTAGGAAATCCAAAGCTTGTAAACACTGGAATCGAGAAGAGGGTGGAAAAAAAGTTGTTAAGACGGTTTAACCTTCTGCGTGGCGCAGGATTTTTTCATTAAATTTCCCGGAAGCGGGACGAGTGCGGAGCACCTCTCTGCAGACGGCGGCTATCTGAGGTTCGTCCATGCAGGTTTCTGTGACGACGTCTGTCAGCGACCCGCCAGCCAGATACTCCATCACCACAAACAGCTCCTCCCCCATCAGGAAGCTGAAAAACCCCAAATTTTAAATTTTACCCCAGATTTTAAACCCCAAATATTGTTATATTTGGGGTTTAAAATCTATATATAAAAAAACAAACAACCAATAAGGATCCCCCCACTCCCAAGTGGCACATCATTAAACACACAACACAAGGTATGTTTAAGTTTAGTCTCACCTGTCCAGGAAGTTGACAATATTGGGGTTCTTCAGCTCCTTCATCACCAAAATCTCGTTGATGATTAGCTCCTTTTTGGGTTGCTTCTGTAGATTGATCTGTTTGATGGCCACCTGACAAAATGAATAACCACAGCTTTAATGTGGAAGTTGATGGTGAAAATGGGTTCAATGTAAACCAAACGCCTGCCAATAAAATGTGCAAAAAGAAAAAAAAAAATTCTCCATAGATTCACTTCCAATAAGATTTCTGAAGCATAGAAGGTGATTTTCTTACTAATTTGGCTTCCTTAAATTACCCTTAAAAGCAAACCTTTTAACCGAGTCATCCTTTAGTTTTGCAAAACTTACATATATGTTCATAATAGAATTTTTTTTTTTACATATTTCTTTTTTTTTTTGAGATTCTATTACCTCCTGTCCTGTTGCGACATCAATGGCAGTGAATACTGTTCCTGATGCACTGCAAAAAGAGTAAATGGACCGCTTTAGACACATTTCAGGCAACAATCCACTCAGATTTTAAATTCAGTAAAATAAAACAATAAAAAACTGAAGTCAAATGTTCAATTTAGATCCTTACCAGATCCTAAAATAAGAAAAACACACATTTGTTTTAATTTAAATGAAAGCCACAATGCAGAAGCTGTGTGTGAAAACATTAACCCACACTATGATTCAAAAGCCACTAGAACCACTTGTGAAAGCAAACGGTTGTCGAAAGAAGTGACTCACTTCTGTATGTGGCCAATATTATCAAGTGAAATGTGCCTGCATTAAAATGACATGGCTGGGAAACTAATTTAATATATATGAATTAAAACAAAACAAAAAGGAACTGAAATCAGGCTGAGAGCAGAAGAGCTGAGTGAGCTATCAGACGTTTTTTATGTTTATAATTATTGTCTACATTTGTACGACATTTGTGGGAATTATTCTGTATTTTTATCATTTGTAATGTAACGATAATGTACAGCTTTGTAAATTATTTCAAAGTCAAGGCAATGAAGATCTTACATACTTTTTCTAATGAACAGCAGTTTGAGAAAACTAAGTCGTTATTTTTAACATCAGACTTTGTATAGCCATTAAAGCTTCATATATGTAACCTTTCGTAAATGTTTTTTTTTTTTTTACATGTTTAATAAAACTGTCATCATATGGTGACATTACAACATAAGAGGTGATATGTGGGGGGCGGGGGATAAAAAAAAAGAGTCAAGCTTCTCTGCACCATTCCCAGTCAGAAACAACCAATCAGAACCAGGAGGACGGTCTTGGCGTTGTCAAACATGCATGTGTACACGCTACTCCATGTGCTAATAGCTGAAGAATAACTTACCGTTACAGGAAATCTGTTTATCCACCTCATCGGAGGCTATGCTAACTAGCCTGAGCATTAACAACAGGCTCTAGACAATAAACTAAGGTCGAGGGCGTTCATGTTGGAACTTGGAAAACTAGATGGATTTGCCTAATGCCGTGTCAATGACCACTACTACGTTATTCTATTGATTCAAACACCAACGGTAGCAATATGCTATCTGTGTAACTAGATTAAGGAGGTACAAACCATTATACATGCACATAGATAATTTGAGCAACGTTGATAGAAGCCATATTGGATCATGAACTTAGGGAAGTATAGGTAGCCTTATTTATGTATTTGGTGTTCTATTTGCGTTTTCTTCAACTTTGAATTTCTGACTTGCAAGTAAAACTCGAAAGCATCACCATTTACAAACGTAGCAGCTAATGTTAGCCTCACTAGAATCTACAGCTACAATTACGCTAACACAGCAAAAGACTTAAAAACTTGTCATACTTGTAGGGCAGACAAATTCCTTCATCCCATGGTAGAAAAGTGGGATGAAAGATTTTGAAGGACATGTCTGAACTTACCCCTGACCAATTTTTTCATATCTTGTGTACTTCTTCTTGGGATCGCCGATGCTTACTATGGTTCCTGTGAGCCACATCACAAACATCATGAGAAAAGTGAAGAGATCTGTACGCAGGAGGAGTGTGTAGTTTGGTAAATAACTCACTCAGTTTGTCCATGATCTCCTCGTCCGTCATCTTGGTCTTCCTTTTCGGTCTGTCTGCAGACTTAGAGGCAGCATCCCCATCTGGACACGTACTTGGAGCAGGAATGGGATCAATTACAGAGCGGGTGTACATCTGGAAAGTTGACCAAATACATAATGAAATTTAAAAAAGAAGAGCTCCAGATAATATACGAAAAAAAAAAAGTGGCAACTTTTGTAGCTGAGAAGTTGAACGAGATCAAGAATAAAACACCAAAGGTGGCGTGGCAGATTTTCTTTCCACAGACCCGTGGGTGGTAACTTACACTCTTTGTGTGTTCTGGTCTTGGAGCCACAATCGGGGGCGGAGTTTCATCATCGTCGTCATCATCAATGTCTTTGATGTTCGGAGATGAGGGTTCGGAGCTTTTTTTCACGGGCTTGTTCAAAATAAAAAGCAACGTTTATTCAGCATCAAAACACAGAGAGCAGCACTAAAGCTGGAGACGAGCGTTAAAAACAAGTCTGGGTTACTTACAGACTGAGGTCCTGCAGGGAAGGCCTCTTTCTCTGTATAAAGAAAAACACAAAAATTAGAGATTGCCACAGAAAGTACTCCAAACCTGGTGCTGCTTTTTTCTTATTCCCCCCAAATTGGTATTTTATGATCAGATGAGTTTCATTTTTATTCTGAGCAGGACCCAACTGGACTGTATTGTTGTTGGATTTGACGCATCGTGCGTTTTGTCTTTCTTTGACTTGTGTGTGGAACGGTTAAAAATGACCAAGATAAATGAATTTGATTTAATTTCTCACCAGAGGACGGGAAGCTGAGGTACTTCTGGCGGCCGTTGCCCGTAGAGTCGTAAAACTTAAGGGCGTCAAGAACAGCCTGCGGGTTTTTCTTCTGCTCCGACTTGGTGATGTTTGAGGTCTGTAGCAGTCGAGCCCACTGCTCTGGCATGCCCTACGCGTGAGGCAAACGAAACAAAACAGAAGTTCACCCACGATGCAGGCAGTGAGTTTCAACAAGACTGCCCAAGCAGTGAAAACTCACCGTGAACTCCCCCGTAACGGCGTCAAACCCGACGTGTATGGTGTGCTCGAAATCAGAAGGCGGCGAGATCTCCGGTCGCTCTTTGTCTCTATCTTTTTTCCTACCTACGTAAAAAAAAGAAAGAAAAAAAAAGAAACCGAATCTTTAATGAATCGAAATCACACGTTTGGATTAAAACTTTTCGTCAAGTTTCGAGCTCTTTTGACTTCACCTTTTTCGGCCCCCGACAGGATGGACATGATGCCTTTCCGCTGTTTCCTTTCTTCGGGCACAGACGGCAGCGGTTTGTGGTTGGCCGAGTACGAGTCTTTGCCGGTGCCGAAAATGGCGCTTCCTGACCGCACCGGAGGGGCGGGGGGCTTGTCCTCGGGGTCTCCGTTGTCGCACATTGTAGAGAGGTGGACGCAGGCAGCCAAACAAGAAGTGGTTCAGGATGGAGATGAGCGAGCAAGGGAGGCAAGACTCACATCAGAAGGGGCGTTAGTGTTCACATAAAGGGTGAGACGAAGCTCCGAGAGGCACCTGGGGAGAAGTTTAATTATTGTTAGAACAGAAAATAACTATTAAAAGTTATAAATACAGCAGATGTCTATAAACCGCACCAGAGTGACTTTTTCCTGGAAAACATTCCCATTTATGTTGTCAATTTAGCCATGAAAGCATAAACTTAAGCATCCATAGCTCCTGCCAAGCTGAAACCACAAATATAACAAAGTAGTGCATAATTGTGAAGAGGAAAAGAAGAGAAGGTGCATGAATTTCAAAAACAATCTACAAAATAAGAGTCTTACAAGTGTGGTATGCATTTATATACAGCCCTGTCAGTATAACTACCTTTTGTTGCAAATACAGCTCAAATTAAGATTTCTATTCGTTTTGCACATCTGCAGCCTGAAGGTTTAGCTCATTCTTCTTTGGAAAATATCTCAAGTTGTGACAGAGTTCATAGAGCGACTTTGTGAAATCTCTGAGATGTCAAGACTTGTCACTGTTCATGCTGACAAAAAAAAAAAAAGTTCCCACAGCTTGGTGCTGCCACTACCAATAAATTACTCACACTGAACTCCATTTGAGAAGTTAATTGTTCCACTGGATCTGTATTGAACAAAGACGGTTGAATACTTAAGTGTCATACTTATAAGTTTTATTTGTAAAACATTTTTAAAATCACGACTTTGTCTGATACATTGCCTTCCTTTCCTTATTCCTTTTTTAATTATTTATTGTTCTTTTAGGTGATTTGGACTACGAGTATGTGATAACATCTATTTGACGTGTTGCTCTATCTCTTGAGGTTTTGATAAAGCACAATGTTACATGAGTAAGTGTAAAAACTTAAAGGGATGTGCAATCACAGTGTGACCTCCTCTTTATGTAGTCAAACGTTCTCTACTTTTAACCTGAAATTTAAACAATTAATGTATGTCGAAACGAGCAACATAGTTTCATTGGGAGAAACTACAAATTAAGGCAAAGTAAATGCATCTGTGCAAAATAGACGTCCTGATTAATTTGAAAGCATTGCAAGCTACTCCTTCTTTATGTCCTGCACTGTAAAGCTGACACTTAGCAGTTCCTAATTTGATATATTGTCTCAGCCTTGGCAGACTTTCCAGTAATATGCGTGTTTCCACCATTTTAATTGCCTCTAAATGCTATTTAATTGAGCACCAACACGGGCGTTAGCAAGCTAACGTTAGCATTCACTGCTTGACCAACAAGTGTGCTAGCTAAGAGTTATGCTTAGCATGACATGCTACTCCAGCTCTTATAAACCTAACGTGGTAAAAAGCTGTTAAGCTAACGCTAAATGATTAACCAAAGTACACCTTAAAACTTTCCGTCATTAAACTGGAGTTTTAACAAGCCAGCACAGGATATGGAAAAGGCCAAAGGGGCTCCTGTAAATATTCCCAACTAGCGGGCTAACGGAGACGACGCAGAAGCGGCGGAGCTCACCGGAGTTTCCACACCGCCTCAACTTGACTCCCGGACAATCCCCGACGGTTTGGAAAAACAATGACAAATCCGCTAAAAATGCTCCCGACGTAACATCTGGGTTCTGACTGGTACACCTTGTGCGCAAACACCTTAGTAAAAACCTGAGTCCAACTATTTACAGTTCAACTTTTCATCAGTCTTTTCGGCCCTGGGATAATTCCGCTATGGCGAAGGGGGGAAGCGGAACTACCGACCCAGCCCTGGCCCCTTCAGTGAGGCAACGCTTCCAATGAATGGAGTGAGGGGGAAAGTTAGCCATCAGGGGGGTCTCCAGGCATTAGATCATCCTTTCAACACAAAGATACTCAGCACTTCAAACAATGAATGGAAAAAAACACTTAGGAAAATAAAAAAATACAATAAAAATCACTGAAGCTGAAAATGAAGTTTTACATAATGAAATATATGAATATATTTCATCACAACTGGAGATCCCTTCTAAGGGGTTTGAGTTGAAAATATATTTTCCACACATTTATGTTTCACTTGTTTATTTCATCAACGTTAGGAATTATTGACATGTACAAGCAAATATAAGATTTACATATTTATCTAAAACATCGTTTGTAGCTCCATACATTCTTTATTTTGGTTTCCCAACTGCTTAAACAAACAACAAAATAGTTATCTTTTAATATTGCCTGACCCAAATTTCAATTTCATATCAGAAAAATAAATGTAAAAAAAAATCTGTAAAAACATGGAGTCACATTAAGCTCCTAGGGGGTAATTTAATGTGGACACCTGGGATTCTTTCACAACAGATACAGATCTGTTTTGTATTTACAGAAAGCAGGTGGGATGATCCTGGTCCCAGACACGACCGCTCCACATTATAACCCCGTTTAGAACAAGTCCTTTTGACTGCTGCAGCTTAAACGAGTCGATGTTTCAACATGTATTTAGACAACGCCACACAGCAGACCATAGTGGCTAGAAGAGTCCCACCACAGACAAGCATCGTCGCTGATCCATCACCAACCGGTAACATGACACTGACGGTGCTGGACTCCTAAAGGAAACAAGATATATTTTGAATAAGAGCAAGATTTGAACAGTAGGGTTGTGTCTTTTTTTTTTTTTTTTTTTTGAATAAATTGATTTGTAAAGATTTAGAAAAAAAAAGCACCTGCTGCAGAGGCTTTTTCACCCATGAACATGTGCTGGAATTGCTGACAGTGCAAGGAGCATCCACTACAGAATGAGACTCAAATCTGCGAAGATCCGAGCCTGAAATGGAGGAAATTACACAATCTGTTTGATTAAAAGTTGTATTATCTGTTCAATATGGAAAACAAATCCCCTCATAATCAGGACAAATAATGTAAATTTAGATCAGACAATAAATTGTATATTTATTAGAGATGCACCAAGCAAACAGCCAAAGATTGTACAATTAGCTCTTATTGGAAGGTCAAATACTGAATCATGACATCTTTTTTTACTAAATAAATGACTAAAAACACAAAAAAATGTCCACACTTTTCAATCTATAAACGCATGATTAAACTATGATGCTCTTTTTAAAATTTAAGATAGTCAAGGATTTATACTTTCATGCACAAATAAGGATTATTTTGTAAACAACATCTTCTCTGTCGGATTCAAAACTTATACATCTATCAAAAAAACCGCAGCACGTTTCTCTGCATTATAATTTCTGGATGGGGAAAAAAACAACAACTAATCTGTCAAAACTGGAATTGGTGGGAAAACTCGAGAAAAAACTAGCCAAACAAAAACATCTGATTGGTGCATCTGTACAATTTCAGAAAGGAAAAGACTATTGTTTACATTTTTCAGTGCGCAGCAGCAGGTCAGGAGGTTCAATGTGAACAGATGTGAATGCTTCCCCAGAGAAAGAGGGCTCGTGATAGCGCCCGTGTACTGGGATTGTTAATTTTAGGAAACTGGGAGCTGACCCAGTATGGGAGGGAAACACGAAGGTAAGAAATCCAGAAGTCTTGTGAGCAGGCACTTCGAGGTCAATGGCTGAATCTAGCAATATCTAGCAATAAAGAATGAAGACAAAGATCATTGAAAAATATATATATATTTGTTTTTAAAACAAATATATAGTGCCATGGTTGTCATGGTGTTACCTCAAAGTTGCTTTGATCACCTAGGGATGCCAGTTGATATGGATCTACAAAGACGCCATTTGGCCATCTGTAAAGCAGCACAATGCTGGCACCACTGAGTGTAGTTGGTCTGAGCTCAATAGTGGTTGTCACCTCCCTAAAACACAACAGAAATTAGTCCCTGAAGCCTTTTGTCTCTTTACAACATGTACATGAATTAGACATGACATTATGGCCACCTGCTAAATAGACAAACTGTATTTATCCCAGACTGGTTTATCACAGCAGCAGATATAAAAACATTACAACTTTTTCAAAACTGTATCAGTAAAGTACAGTGAAGCATAAATAATAATAAAGACTTTCAAAGAATACTTTAAAAGAATATTATGCTCAAAAAGATAAAATAGTGCTTACATGACATTTTGTTTTTAAGAGATTATATTACTATATGATGGGATGAAGGTATTAGAGAAAAAGGTGTTAGGTATTACATTCACAGCTGATTGTTGCACATTGTTGTAGTCTGAGGGGGAAAATGGTTTCTGTACTGGTTGCTACAAAAGAAGGATTGAGATGTTGGGAATTTAAAAGCTAAGTGAACGCATAAAACTTTTTGTTGAGATCTCAAAATGTTCCTGTAGTGTAGATACTTAGATGTGAAGCCAATCTCTTACCCTGATCTTATCTGGTATTGGACACAATCTGAATCGGCAGGTCAGGGTTTTCAAAGATTGTAATTGGCGATCAGCCAGTAAACTGCAATCGGTGCACCCCTACTTTCTATGAGAACCAACATTATCTTCACAATCTGGAGCATTTTCTTGAAAAGGCATCTCAATTTTGCCTTGTCAAATGCAGTCAAATCATTATGTTTGCCAATTTTATCTGGTTCTGTCACATCTACTTTGTGGACAAACTGTCCACCTGCTATCAACTACAAGGTAATGTGTCATGATGAAGACATATTCACTTCACCTGCCAGTGGTCATAATGTTATGATAGGCGTATAACCAAATACCTGTGGAAGCCTTTCTTGCTAAGCTCCAGGGACACAGAGGAGGACTCTAGCCATTGTTTGAGCTGATCGCAGTGCTCCTGCTCATCTGCAAAAACGTGAGTATTATACAGATAAACATTTTGCAAATAGTTAGTAGATAGCATTTCATCTTACTGCAATTTAGAAGTTTTTTTTATAGGAGCTCTGTCTATAGTATAATGTCTTGGTCAAATGTATTTTCGGAGACGTGCATCACATGAGGACATGTTTTTACACTTAGGAAAAATCTTAATCTCTCTTGTTTGTAAGACCTTAAACCGTAAACATAGATTAGTTTTCTTGCCAAGAACGAAGACGTTTAACTATATTACTTACCCTCTTTGTTCAAACAATAGCATTTAGATAAGCAAGCCAACACAAAAAATAGTTCAAAGTACATCACAATCGTTAAGGTAAATTTTTACATGTATTTTCAAAGTATTTGGCATACTGCGAGGCTTTTTCACATTTCCCAATTCAAATGTTTACGGAAGACAACATCGTAGGACCATTTTGTAGTTTTGTGGAAGCCAGAATTCTGCCTGACTATAAATCCAGTCCCTCGAGTGTTTAACATTGCTGCCAAGCTATTATAATATACTTTAAAATGAAATAATCAGTTTTAGTTAAAGTTAATTAATTTAATTTTACAACTACGGGACAGTGGCTCATTTAACCTTTTTAAAAAATATTTTTGGACAGGCTTCACTAAAATATTTGCCTAATGTAAGGCTCCTTGGTAACGCTTCCCATGAAAGGTCCTGTAATTAATACTTTATCATTTTCTCTTCGTTTTCAATTTAGTGGGCAATATTACAGTTTTTATGGATTAAATCATTTCTTTTCAAACTATAAACCTCAGAAAAGGACATATTTAACCATCTTTATCGAAAACGGAAGGCGATGGGCTGTGAAGCAAAGCGGTGCGGAGTGCAGTTCAATCCTCCTTCTATAGTTCTGGTTTATATCCACACCGACACCAAAAAGATACGCAAGAGAATCATACCGATACGAAATTTCTCCAAATATTCTGGTAAGACAATATTTTTCAGCAATTATATAGTTAGTATGGGAATTACAGTTTCAGCAGCAGTGTAATGAATACACTTACTGAGTCAATTTCCTGACTCAATAAAGTGATCAAAATGAGTCATGCTGCAATCACTCAATCTGTTTTTTTTTAAGGTTCCTGGGTCCAAAAATAAATGCAATAATCTGCAAATGAAACAGTTCTCCCATCCTTATGATAATGACGCAATTTAAAAGTATTCATACCCCAGGAACCTTTTCACAAATATCATATTAAAACCACAAACTTAAGTGTTTTTCACTGCAGTGGTAGCTGTGTTTTGGATTGTGTCTACCAGCCTAAAAAAATCAAAAACAAAAAAACAAAACAAAAAGAGGTTTGACTGCTGTTTCTGTGCATTTGCCTCCATTGAATTAAAAATCTTGATATGATCTCTGACTTCCAGACTGCAGCATGGCTGCTGAAAGACTGAAAAACCACCCAAGGCACAGGGGCTATCTGGACCAAGTACCCCTAAGCCAGCTGGAGAAACTCCACATCATCCTGCGAGATCACATGCAGGGCTTGAGTCTGGAGAACAGCCTCGCTTCTTTCCAGCTGGACCCCGACGAGGATCTGAACAAACTGGATGACGAGGAACTGGCTCGCAAAAAGGGACAGATGGACACACTGTTCGAGAGGAACCGCAAGAGGAAAGATGACCCGGACTTTGTGTACGACCTGGAGGTGGAGTTTGACAAATCCAAGCAAGAGAAGTGCAGCTGGGATGAAGAATCAGATGAGGGCTTTTGAAACTCTGATCACGTTAACACCAAGTAAAAATAAAGCCGTCTTTCTACTGGACACAGGGCTGGCCCAAGATTGTAGGAGGGCTCAAGTGGAATTTAGTTTAAGTCCCACTTCCAGTTGTGTCCACTGCAATTAGCGGAGATAAACAACATAAACACTCCAGCAGAGATTTTGGCATGAGCTCAGGCACAGTAGATAATATCAAACTAAACAGCCCTGTGTTTTAGAAAGCATACATGTCACGCTAACAACCAAACGATGTAGGATTAATAATTGAAATTTATTTGTTATAAAATACAAGAATTTTACAAAATACATACTTTGGTTTTATTTATTGTTGTGGTTTACACATAAATGAAGGATATTCACAGTCAAATACGAAAGAAGCTGCTAAAGTTCTATTAAATTACATCTTGAGTCACCGGGATTTAAATGCAACACAAATATCTCTTTGGAGTAATTTGTCTACAAAATATCTTTTCAATACAAAATACATGATATATTTGTCCATGTACGGATCGACGTGGAGAACCGGCGTTTTCCCCTACAGTTGTACAAGCAAGGAAAACAACAGACATTCAATAGCAAAAGCTGGCTATGAGAAACTACGTCTTTAAAATGCCTGCTGTATCAAACGTCTCCGGGGGCAACGATCTCATTCAAAGTGCTTAAATACCTCATTCAGGTGACAGAAGACAACAACTGACCATGAGTACCACGATACATTCAAAAATGTCATAGGCTTGTGTTGAAATTTTCAGTTTACATTTCTCCTTTGCCAGTTTGGTTTAAGCTGATTGTAATATCACTCTGTCACTTGCAGTCATTTATGTGGATCTAATGTAAAACCCTAAAGAGGTAGTAATGACAAACTAAATCTGACTTCCTTTTTTTTTTTTTTTTTTTTTTTTTTTAAACCACCGTTGTTTCCGTAAGGATATATAGGTGTTTTAAATGTAATTCTCAGCAGGCTCGTTAATTTGTTTTTTAAAAAAAATAGTTGTTTATAAAACCGACATTTCAAGTATGCTAAAGCAACGATCTTGGATCTGCGACTCCGTTAGTCAAGACAGTATTTACATCTTCTTGCTCGAAAAGGAGAGACTTTCTGACAAGACCCGGACAACACAGTAAATGTACTGTATGACAATTTGATTTAGAGCTACAAGACAGAGACGGATGTGCTAAAATTTAAAGAGGGAAGGGAACATGGGGGAAGCTGGTGAGGATATATGTCACAAAAGTAGCTTTACACCAAATCTGGATAAGGTTCTTAAGGAACGTTGTCTTTTTAAAACGGAGTATTGCTGAAACAAAATACAAACTAGACTATTTAGTGACGTCAACAACACAAAAGTAGGTTGTCATTCCTGAAAGGAAAATCTCATTTTTTCTTCCTGTCTTGAGTGCACCTCGGACAGAACCTGTCAGATGAAGGGGAAAGAGGAAGGACAAATGTTCAGAGAATTACTGGATCAATGCCTGATGTCTTCTAGGGAGTTCAATTCTCACCATTTTCCTTTTGGTTTCGTGGCGAGGTCGACACAAGCAAAGTGGAACCACTCGATGGGACACTGAAACGACAGGAAAATCACGTCAGCCTGCAGATGGTTTCAGATGAATTTAGAACGGAGATAAGGATAAGTTAGAATAATACTTTAAAAAAAAAAAAAAAGGTCGAAAACCTACATCAGGATTATCACATCCGATCATCTCTCCATAGGAGACCTGGTGGCACAGGCAGTACGTCGGCTCGTTGGGGTCCACCGGCATGTCCAAAACGTCTGATGGTTGCATCGGCAGGAGGGTGTCGCTCAGGTCCGGACTGAAAGCATCAACGCAACTCATGCACCACGGCTCACAAACACAAACAGAAAGCCTCTGAGATGTGGCAAATCCTGAGCCGACGGGCCAAGTTACCTGGCCTTCTTCTTCTTTCTGGGAGAATCTTCGTCGGAGCCCTTCCTTCCTCGACCCCTGGACCCACGCTTCTCTCTCTGGCTCCGCATCTCGCTCTCTGTGGGGAAGACGAAGAAGAAAGAGAAGAAAAAAAAAATTGCTTATAAGAATAAAACACGTCATGCAGACTCACAGGAAAAGTCTTCTGGTTACCCAACTTACTTTTCAGCGCTCTTCCGTCTGCACTTTCATAGCCGCTGAGTTCTAGTTTCTCCTTCAGCTCGTTCTCAAACCGAGCCAGATCTGCATCCAGTCTGCGGATATGTTTATCCACCTGCGGGAAAGAAATGTTCTGAATGTTTAAGTCCGAACAAATAAAGGCAAACGATAGAAAAATAAAATCCAACAACTGATAAATATCGAACGGAAGAAGTTAGGTGAATTCTTGGAAATGTGTGTTCAGACTGACCATTTCATACGTCTGCATGGCAAGCTGGACTTTGTCATCACTGAACTCTTTGCACTTGCTGTAGGCGTTCTGGATTTTCTGCAGGTGTTCCACTCTCTGCTCCGAGGCGAGGTTCTTCACATTCGCTATGTACTCCTCCGCCAGCTTGTCGATCTCGCCTTTCTTTTCTGCGAAAACGACAGGGGGTTGTTGGAGAGACAGATAAACCCCACCGATGCCACCACAGTTCTAAAAGCTCATTATGCAAATTCAAAAGCAACCGATTTAAAATGGCACCAAAAAATAAAATGGTAAAATGATGACCTTCGGTTCTGTTGTCCAGGTCCCGCATCAAGGTGAAGTTCCTCTGTAACTCACATGGTAGATTTTCTATGCCTAGACAGAGGATTAGTGAATGATATTAATATGTATTGTTATATAAAAAATATATAAATAAACCAATATTGATCAACGGGTAAAAGTAACAGTTTTGGCTTGTAAGGCTGAAATTAGTGGGCTACTTTAATTGAAATCAACAATTAAAATGATCAATACAAGTGAACATTTGGTCAGGAAATTTGAACAATATTCTTTTATAACGTCACCATAATTTCAGCCAAACATACAGTCCATTTCCTGACTATATTTAGATTGATAAATAATTCAAATAGGTGTTAAAAATCCTCAGCAATAAAAATGTATCAGTTTTATTCATTTACAGGAGTTTACTGCAGAATATATTTATGTTTTTGCATGTCAGTTTGAGTATGACTCCAATAATGCAAATTGCATAATTTTAATATTTCAGCACCTTTGACATTTAGAGTTTGAGCACATTTGAAACTACTGATCCCACATCACAAATACGTATCTATAAGCTGAAAAATGTACAGATTCACCTGCATCAGGGGCAAAAAAAAAAAAAAAAGATTAGTTCAGATAAGGATTTTTAAGTATTATGTTAGTTGCTATTTTCTTATCTTTTCAGACATGGTAAATATGATTTGTTTTGCTGAATTTACTGAAGGAAAACCTTTTTGTCCAGGACACATACGTCATGAACTAACACGCAGTTATGGCGTAGTGGTTTACATTACCACGATGTCAGACCTTTACACAGCGACTCTGTTGGTTTCGGGGGGCTAAAGGAACTGGGTTCAGCTTCGGGCTGCCTCAGTTTGGGCGCTACTTCAAACACCCCGCCCCCCGGCGCCTAAACAGTTACGGGAAACGCGGTCTCCAACAGGTTGCACATGCATCGTGCAATATTTAACAGTAAAACCCCGAACGTTTATAAGACACCAAAAATGTATGTTGACGGGAAAAAAAATTAGAAATTATTTTCCAATTTCAATCTTTAAATACGTTCTGTTGTTTATTTTACAAATGCAAAAACAATCCGTGTCGTAAAGTAGTTACGTTGTGAACCATTTAATACGACTAATTTAATTTCGTTTCTTTACATCAGTAGACTGAGCATTATGAAGTGACAATTTATACTGCTTTATTTCCATCGGAACAACGCTACTGTTAGCAAGCGAGCTATTTGCTAACGAGCCTGTACTACAATCTACCTCTAGTCCCTCGAGCGTGTCCTTCGATAGACAAATAAATAAATAAATCAATCAAACAAACTTTAACGTGACAATGTTAATCATGGTACATTTCGTTTCCTAATACTCACTGTCAAGATAATGCTCCAAGTAAATTGCCGTTGCCATTTTGGGTTATCTATTTAGCTTCTGCGTACTCTCGTTAGCACGCTAACTGTTAGTCACAGGGAGCGTTTGTTTTGGACTACAGGGTTGGCCGTCAGTAGGTGGCGTGGCGATGCGAGTTTCACGGTTCGGTTGTAAACAAAACAAATATATGCGAGTTTTCTTTATTGTACTATGTTTTGTTCTCAAAACTTATTCGTATGATACAAATATAAACAAACAAACTTATTTATTTATGTATTTCATAAATAAATGACATACATAAAGCTGAGAACTACTCAACTTTAAACCGCTAAGACAATGACTTAACGCATTTTAAATAAATAAATAAATAAATAAATAAATAAATAAATGTCATTAAAATTGTAAAAAAATATTTTATTTTTCCACTAAAACGAGCCCTCATCTCTTTCCAATAATCTGTTTTGGAAAAAAAACTGTGTGCAATAAAACACATTATAGAATTATAATTTATGAATTTTTAAAATAACCAATTTTTATAATTAATATGCAATCTCAGCCTTGGGCGTAGGGATAAATATCAATAAATTTGAAATTAATTTCCATGACTTTGTGCAGAACTGGGGAGTCAGATATCTGGTGCTGATCCTGGCTACAACACAGGAAAATATTTGAACAGAAAACTATTATCAAAACTATATAATCTATTATGAATTAATTTTCATATTTCTTATTAATGAAAGACAGGGTTTTCTTTGTAAAGTCAAACTCACAAAGAGTGAAGTATAACTGTTAAAATTTTAACAGTAATTTAATTCTGCCTGAAAATCATATATCAACATTTAGTTTAGCTTTTTTATGACAGGGATAGACTAAAAAAAAAAACATATTTCGGAAAAACCATTAGATTTAAATAGAATACTTTCAAGAAAAAAAGAAAATTTCACTGCTCACCCTAGACCTGTGTGCACCTGGAACAAGAGGTTACCAATAACCAAACGCACCTTCACTTCCTTTGCTGGCATTTTCCACCGCGGTCAGCTGATAGATGACGTCATTGAAAACAAACACCGCCCTCTCCACAGAGACTGTTGATTCGCGAAGATGCTCTCTGGGCGGGATTTAACGCGAACCAAAGACCGAAGACATAACGGATATTTCCGATGTGTCCACTTTGCTGAACGGTCAGACATTTCTTGCTGCGAGCAACACATCGTGTTATTGTGCATATCACTTCCGCATTCTCGGTATCCTCAAGAAAGGTTATCGCGTCCAAAACATTTAAGGACTCAAGTAAGTATTTAGACCAAAAACACATTTTAACGTCATATAAGAGCGAATAGTCAGAGTGCTTACTTTACAATAAACTGTTTAAACTCGCGCTAACATGTCTGCTCCTTTCTAGCTATTTACAGGAAGCAGCTAGCAAAGAATATAGTCTATTTCTTACACTTAGTCCTGTGTAAATATTTTTAACCTCATATTCTCCTTACCAATATCATATTACCAATTTCTTGCTTTCTATTCCTTTAATGTGTTAAGCTGGGGAACCCTGAGAGTCAACGTAAAAATAAAAGGTTGCTATTCAACTTTACTTGGAATAAATTCTTGATCTCATACAAAGTCAACAATATCTTTAAACCAATAGCCTCAACCATGGTTAGCTTAAATTAATTTATAAGCTATATGCAAAAGTAAGTGCTAAATCACTAAATTTATCATTAGGAATTTGTTTTCTTTTAATGCTGTAGATTTCTATAGACATCGTTGTGAACTTGGTAATTGTTTTACCACTCACGAGGTTCATCTTAGACATGCCCCACCCTGTTGCCAGCCTCTGGAGTTCTGAGAAACACACTGTAATAATATTTACAATTTTTTTCTCTCTCCAGGTGTCTCCTCTGAGATGGCTGTGGTAAAAAGTGGCTGGCTCCATAGACAAAGTGAGCTAACTTTACTTTAAAACTTTCTATTTGCAAATCAGCAGTTAAGTAGCACAGAAAAAAAATGTATGTCTGTTTATACACGGCCTGATAACAATAATAATAATAATAATAATAATAAAAAAAAACAATCATGATGTTTATTTTGAAGGCACCATCCTACGGCGGTGGAAAAGAAACTGGTTTGACCTGTGGGCCGACGGACGCCTGGTGTTCTACAATGACCAGGAGCGGCGTGACATGGAGGATGACATCCACATGAGAGTCCACTGCATTAACATCCGCGGCTCTGCTGCTTGTCAGGGTATTGTGACGTGTTTTTTTTTTCTTTTTCTTTTTTTGTCTCTTTAGACAGCTGAGACGTGTTGTTTTGACATTGTTTTAAATGTGCCACCTTTGTGTTTTTGTACTTCCTTCCAGAGCTGAACCCACCGGATGGGAAAGCGCGTGACGCATTGTTCCAGATCGTGTGCAGAGACGGGCGGGTCATCAGCTTGTGTGCAGACAGTGCAGATGATGCCTTGTAAGCCAGCAAATGTACTCTCCAGTTATTATGTCAGTTATTAATTGACATTCAGCCCCAAATTATCCATATCCCAGGCATATTTAGGTCTAACGTAATCTTTTATTCTGACTGTGAGTATAATTAATCTTTTGGAGTGACTTTCTCCAAGTCACTCCAAAGCTGAAGATTAGGGTCATGGCAAAGAGGCCTTTAAATCTCATAACCAGACATAAATCATCAAAATAGCAGTGAAAACATGCAAAAAGCTGCTCAGCAATCATCAGAAGAGTTTGATTGGTGTAGTGCCAATTCTACCAGTTGTTTATAAGGGTATAAATGATTTTCAACATGCCAGTTTGAATATTTTTTTAAGAGATGCCTTTGTTTCCTATCAGAAACAAACCTTTTGATTGAAAATAATTTCATGTTTAAATTTGTCAGGAAGGTTAATAATTTTGGGTTTTAACTGTATGTTTAGGTGTGTAGAATTTGGGTAACCTGACATTAATGTGGTTTCTCTTCCTGGCTGCAGAGCATGGACCATGGCACTGCAGGATGCCAGAATAAACACGGTGAGTGTTTCGTACGTTTAAAGGAAATCTTTTGTGCGCAAGGTCTCATGTTTATGTTTGTAGTTTTCCCTTTTTTTGTGTGCATTGTGAGACAGTTCTCATATTTTCCTTCTCTACTAATCTAATAACAAACGAAGTTAGAAAGGGAATTCTTCCTTTCTAACTCCTTAAGCTCATTGATTTCTCATAACCTCTCACCAGTTTCACGGTTCCAAAACCTTCAATGAGTTTGCTTGCTTTGTTGCATCTGTCTTAGCAAGTAGCTCAGTATTGCTGGTAAACTGATTAAGTCTCTTTTTTTTTTTGGTTGTTTGATGTTTCACAGGTGGTCGCTGCTCCTCAGATTGGCTTTGCGCAGGAAGTCGTGGCATCTGCTCCTCCTCCTTACTCAGAGTACGCCCAGCCACAGGTGAAAGGAGTAACCGACGTCAACACGACTGGAAAATAGAAAGCGTTATCCATATTCTGACGCTGCACTTTATATTGTTTTGTTTAGCTTAATTCATTCAGACTCCTTTACAATGAAAATGAACAAACCCAACGAAAACGTAAAGGGGCGGTATTATGTAAAATCGACTTGTTGGAGCATTAAAATGTTATTTTTATGACATCTGAAGTTGACATAGTCATTTGATTTTGCTGTAAAGCAGCACTATGTGTCTGTATAACTCATAAAACAGCTCATTTGCTCAAAGCTACGTTTTGTTGTCATCTAGTGGAGACGTTGTGGAAGTGTTCATCTGTATCTGTAAGCCTCATGTGGGATTTTTTTCCCCAGGTTTATGCTCCGGGCCCATACGGAGACTACACCGCTCCGCCTGCTCATCCCACACAGATAATATACTCTGGCGATGGGCAACCCTACGCTGTTGCTTATCCATATCAGTATCAAGGTAAATAAACTCAACCCCGCTCAGCATAGCTGCAGCTGTATTAAGTTTTTGGCTGCGATGTGGAGGATTAATTCATGAATTTGTCGCGTTGCTCAGGTGGATACGTTGCTCCCGAAGTGAACCACGTGATCATCCAGGAGCGGCCGCGCGGCGAAGCGGGGGACGTGGCTCTGGGCATGCTCGCCGGAGCAGCCACCGGTCTGGCAATCAGCTCGCTCTTCTCCGTCTTCTAATTGGTCCCGCTTCGCTAACCGTCCCCTCCCCCCCCACTGTATTTACACCTTCAGTGTGTGCTCTTGTCAGTGCAGTCACAGGATTTCAAATGAAGTGTGTCCTCCGTTGGACTACATCAATGAGACATGACTGTGACATACAGAGTGGATGACCTAGTAAATACTTTTTAGCACTTTCCGATACTCCCAGGCAGTGTTTTTGCTCCTGTCGTGATGCGTGTGTTGAAATATCTTTAACCATAACGATTATTCTCTCCAGACCGTTATTTATTAGATCATTTATCACGTGCATGTCGCTTTACCCAGTTTGCTTCAGATTTGCACACAGTTGGCCTTTCATATTTGCAAAATGAATGAACCTTTTTCTTTTGTACTGTAACCTTTGTTTACTTTCCCTTTTCTTTAGTCACAGATGTGCAGTGCGCCCCTGGCTTTGTGTGAGCTTGAGTCAGATTGGGATTTAGGCACTGGATGCACTAAATACATACTTTCCCTGTAGCATCTTTAAAGTCATTTGCAGAAATGTTGGTTTGCATTATTTTGTTTGTTGAAAAAGGACACCAAGTATGAAGGCACAGTAGCATTAGCCTGAAGTATAAAGGGACACTGAATTTCTGCAGTCCTCTGTTTCAATGTATCGTTTGGTCTTTTTAATTTTCTTTTCTTTTGTTGACTCAGTGGCAGCTGCTGAACCTTACCTCCTGTTTTGATTTGTTCGTATTGATGTTTTCATGTTTGGTGCACAAACAGTTGAGTTAAAGGTTATTTCTGTTTTAAAAACCTAAATGTATGTGATTTAATCTCCACAAACAACCTCTTCCATAACATTTTATTGAGCCTAAGAAATGTTAAAGAGAACTCATTTTCTCTAATAGCATAACAGTAAAGTTACTTTGTTTAGCAATTCTTAAGCATGTTTAAAGGTGTGACTTAATCGGACTCGGATGTACTGATTAAATCAAGATGTTATTTTAACAAATAAATATATTCACATTGCTTTTGCATTCTGTTTATTTAGCCCTGAGTCTTGTTCACAGAACACAAGAAGATGCGAGAAATGACCTCAGATTTTAACAAAACGTCGACAAACCAAACATTTTGACCCCCAAAAAGTCACCGCTTAAACACACCGAACAAAACATGACCAACTATATCTACAATAACATCACAAGAAATCGGATGTACACATACATACATAACACGGCAACTGAAGGAAGAGCTTCTTTGAACAGACCGTAATTCATTTTAGAAGCAACAAAACCCAAAAGACCAAAAGCCTGAGAAGAATCAAATGAAAGGAAAGAAAACAAGTGATTTTGTGTTTAAAATGGAGGCAACATCTGTAAATTTAAACAGTCCTCTAGTCATAAAAGTAAACTTTAAAGCAAAGTTTATTTGGTGCAAAATAAATCCACCTTATACGTGGTGATGTCTGTAGTGTTGAAAAGGTGCAAAGACGTGTCGGTATATTCGTAAACACTAGCTTCAGTGGAACAACAGATGAAACGGTCAACTCTCGGGTACATTCTAGAAACCTCGCGAAGTGTCCATTTCAAAGATTCAACAGACCAAAAGACTGGCACATGAAGTATAATTGATTAAGGAAAAAAAAGACCAAACTTCCATCCTTAGCAGATTAGCCCTCTTGACCAAAATCTTCTGTAAACTTCTTCAGCTTGTCCAGGTCTTGCTCGTTGACTGTGGGCTTGGTGTTGCTCAGAGACCGGAGCATGTCGGCCTGCACAGAGACCAGCGAGCAGCTCATGGCAGGTCCAGATCAATCTGATCATCAATATCGTAAATTAAAAGCACTGATTTGGTTTCTTACCATGGACACCACGGGCTCCAGCAGCTTTTCCCCAGGAACCTCCATCCACGTCATCTCTACGGCGTTGGGATCTCCAGGTGAGCACGGCGTCAGCAGGTCGTCAACCACAATGTCAGGGCTGTTAAACGGGGATCCGCGAACCTTAAAATGTAGAATAGGACAAAAGTTTTATCAAAGTGTTTGAATGGACAGAAGATAAAAAAGAAAAGCTGCCTCTCTTAAGGTTACAGCTCTATGTGGAAACAGAAGGGAAGCACAGCTGGGTGTATAGACTGTCTGCAAATTACAACAAATTCATGGTAAGCTGACCTTCGTTGGGCTAAAGTATTCAATACCACGACTGATGTGGATTATCATATCACTAAAATCCCATTGGACATCCATGTAATGTAATTTATGTGTCCTTTTAACATGTAAATCAGAAACATCTGTTTGGAGAATTGCTATTCTTTTGTTACATTTATAGATCCTTTTCACCCATAATCAGCTTTGATTTTTTTTAAATTATATTCAGGGTCTGCAGAGTCAACATTTCAACTGTTAGTGAGGTAAAGACAAGAACGTGCAAATCCTTTGAAAATTTACTCCACTTTCTAACTTCCCTGAATTCAAACAGGAACCTATTGACTGAACTCTAACAGAATAATAATAATATCTGTGAAACTAATCCAAGCACACAGAGACTGAAACTGAGGCAACCAAATGCAAATCCATCAGCATATGTCACTAAACTGGGAAAATGGGTTTCCTTTTTTTTTTAAATTATTTTCTGACATAGTGCTTGTCTGTATTGACGCAAAGTATACCACTGGTAAAGATGTGTACACAATTTCCCTTAGATTAGCGCATTATTATATTGAAGCATTATTTAATACTTTAGAAAAAATTTTAACTTTTTCTATGACTGTTTGTTCAGTGAGGAACATGGTGAGAAAAAGACGTTTTAAACCAGCACAGTTATTGGTGCAATCTCTTAAATAAATTTAACCAAAACATACTCCCTTTACAGTTTTTTTTTTAGTTGGTCATATCTTTAGACTCCTGTAATCTTCGCAACATGTTGAGCTTTTCACCAACAACAACTCCAGGAAAGTTTGGGATGAAGGAAACAAGCAGTACTTAGGAAAGCGCCTCATCCCCACTGTTTAGTACGGTAGAGGATCTGTGATGCTGCGGTTCTGTTGCTTTTTCAAAGAACTTTTAAAGTTATAACTGCCAGTGATTTGTAAATGTTTTCAGCAAGACAACAGATCAAAATAACACAGAAATGGTTCACCGAGCCCAGACAATAATTTTATTTTTTCACAGGATAGTCATCCCCAAAACTGAACAAATGTACTCAAATTAAAGGTTTTCTAGATCGCTCAGTGTGAGATTATGCTAATGCAAAAAAAGATTAACTTTCAAAGGCCTTTTACACATCTTTGCCAGGGCTGCCAATAAAAAGAGCCAGAACTTTATAGTAGAGATTAGTGAACGAGTTAATAATTTGGGACAATCTTCAGACTATGTTCTCCAGATAGAAATCAACTGTGTGCCACTGTTGTTTATTTTTAGACTACAGTGAGTTTATGATGTCTATTAAAAGAGGCAGCTGACTGAAGCAGTCAAAACCCAAACACATCAAAATATCTGACACAACTTTAACTCCCCACTACGATCTGCATTATTTACTGAAAAACTGCTTTGAAAACAGTTTATTATGCTGGCATTCAATCGTTTTCTGTGCCTGAAGCCAACTTTAAATATTTTCCCGATTTACTTTTCACTCAGTTTATTGATAAAACGCATGAAAAAACTCTTTCAAACATGGGCACATTTCTAATTCTAGGAAAAAACTGATTCCAAAAGAAGTTTTTCCAGCTGATAAAAAAAAAAACAAAACTGGGAGACGTTTTGTTTTTACCTTTTTGAAGTGAGTCGCTGACTGAACCCTCCTGACGGGCTGCATGAGGGCGTCCCTGACAATTATGCTGATGTCTGCTCCGGAGTAGCCGTCTGTCTTCTTGCCCAGAGTGACGAAATCGTTGTCCGTCAGCCCGTTGGGGGTGGAGCCCAGGTGCAGCTTGAACATGAAGGAGCGGGCGTGCTCCTCCGGCAGAGGAATGTAGATCCGCTTCTCAAACCTGGCACAAGAACAAAAGCTTCAGTAAACCATTACGAGACCTTCGGCGACCGGACAATCTGGACGACAGCCAGCTCCGATAAACCCTCAGAGGCGACGGGGAGGATTGGCGCTAAGCTAACCTTCTCCTGATGGCCGAGTCTAGCGTCCAAGGAATATTTGTGGCTCCCAGGACCAGGATCCCGTCGTTGTCGTTCCCAACGCCTGGCGGGAGAAAAATGCGGCAACGATGACGAAAAATAAGCAATTGAAGAGGAAGGAAGTAAGTGTTGCTAATAGAAGAACGAAACATTTCTGTAGTTAGCTCTGACTAGCTACACTCAAGCGTCCTCTTGCTCACCTTGCATCTGAACGAGGAACTCCGTCTTGATCCTGCGAGCGGCCTCGCTCTCGTTTTCGCTCCTCGAGCCGCAGAGGGAGTCGATCTCATCGATGAAAATGATCGACGGTTTGTGCTCCCGCGCTAAAGCGAACAGGTTCTTCACCAGTCTAAAAGCAGGAAATGACAACAGTGGGACCGTTTTCTTTTGTCCCTCCCGCACCCCACCTCTACACATTCAATTTGTTGTCCAGAACCTCACTTTTCGCTTTCCCCCAGCCACTTGGACACCAGGTCAGAGGAGGAGACGGAGAAGAAGGTGGAGTTGTTGGCTTCTGTCGCCACCGCCTTGGCCAGGTAGGACTTCCCTGTTCCTGGAGGACCAAACAGGAGGATTCCCCGCCACGGAGTCCGCTTGCCTACAAAAACACACGCAGTACGGAGCTAGATACCGACCATACATCTGCAGCTCTCTTTTTTTTTTTTTTTTGTTTATTTTCTTGTGCTGATACCTGTGAACAGATGAGGGAATTTGATTGGGAGGATGACAGCTTCTTTCAAGGCTTCCTTGGCTCCTTCCAGTCCCGCAACATCGTTCCACTTCACATTTGGTTTTTCCATTACAATGGCACCTGGAAAAGGAGATGACTTCAGACACTATATTCAGTTAAAACATTTCTCAGAATTGAGTCATACAATAACTTCATTCACCTGAGAGCTGATTTTTGAATTTCTTTTTCTCCTGATCTTCCCCATCATCACTTTCACTCCTAAAATTGTAGCAAAAATCAGGGAATAATGAGATTCAATTCCAGTTTACTAAGCTTTTGATGTAATTTTGATTGTTAAGGAAACAATAAATCATCAGGACACAAACAAATACTTAATTAAGCAGACAACTGTAGTAGTTTTTAAGTAGTTTACTTTCTTTCTTTGTAAAACAAACAAAAAGAAGTGTTTACACCAGCAACAGACACAGCTGAATATCAGTTTATTTCTGATTTGTTGACTGCTCTCACCCTTTGTCCCCGGACTCTTTGACAGGTTTGGCCGGAGGACTCTTCTCCTTCTGCTTCAGGTAAACCTTCAGCTGCTCGGCTCGGTCCAGGTAGTCGGCACACTTTGCCCTGATACTCTGCTTCGCTCGTTCGCCCTGTGCCTCATCTGCAGCAACAACACAGAGAATCACAATAAAAAAAATAAAAAATCTAATTCTGCATAGCTGAGTGAGGGGAAGGATGGAGGTTCCTTACATTTGACAACGTGTAGGAAGTACTGTATGGCATGCTCATAACATCTGAGGGCCTCCTCGTAGTTCTTGGCTTTGTCCTCCTGTGCCGCCTTGCTGGCCAGATCAATAGCTTTCTAAAGGCAAACAATAGGACAGGAAATTGATAAAGACGTTTGGAAACGTTCAATACATGCCAACATAATCAGGGTTGCTAATAAAGAAGTGACGTCACTCTGTGGTAAACACGCCCCTGTCCTTTCCTTTCTTTTTTTTTAGCTGTGATGCCTGTGGTGATTTCAAAAGGAGAGGAGGAGTTGTTTTTTTAAATCTATTTATATATAGTTTATCAGCTATCATGCTAATATTATGCTCTATTTAATAAGGGGCTTACAAAATTAAGTAATCATTGGATTTACTTTTGATTTGTTCCGTTTCAACTTTTCAGAGAAATAGTATTAAATATCACAGCATGTTATGCTTTTTTTTTTATTAAGCAGAATAAAAGACAGCAATGTTCACAGCCACAAATTGACATCATACTGACACTAGCAGTACAGGACTAGTGCATTGTCCCTTTAAAATGCTCTAACTTCCCAAGTCATCACATTCTAAATAAATTAAAAACATTACCTAAGTATACTAATGAGTAAAAAGTGCGCCGTTACGAACTTTTTTGTGACAAAACAGCTCAATTTAAAATAAAAATAAAAGCGTGTTTAATGGTTTGTTTATTAAAGCTGAGCTAAATAAGGCGTCGTATCGGCTTCCAGGTGAGTCACGTCATTGTTTTTAAAAGTCTTGTCACTTACCTGTAAATTTCCGCCCGCCATTAGCCGCTTCTGTCGCTGAAACCTGTCCGGGTGCGCTGAGATTAAATATTAAAACTTGTGGCTCTTTTCTCCTGTTGTGTCCGGTTACTTAAGAGTTACATTCAGAGCACTTTTAGTCGCTAAACATCCCAAAGGTTTGTCTCTCTTCCGCATCTGAACTTCGACTGCTGCTTCCGCGGTGCTCACGTGACCAAACTGTCATCCTTGACGTTACTTTTTCCAACGTTCCCGCTCGGTTTCCTGTACGTTCTTAAATGTACCGAGTCACTGCTGGAGTAAAACGCCGATGTCATAATTCATACATATATTGAAAGGAAGCCAAAAGGTCAGGGTGAACTTTTAGACTTGTGTAAAGTTGTTAATTAGACGACATCTGGACTTGTTTCCAATAGACTCCTGTTCCAACATCTCCTCCTGTGCTTAGATGTGATGAACCTGTTAATACTAGTTACTATGTGTGCTAGTAATTAAGTGAGTAAATGTAGATATCATTTGTATAGCTAATTTCACAAATTAAAAAAAAATCATAATGGCAACATAATAAAAATAAAAATATGTATATAAACGAAATGATAGCAAGAAGTGTCTAAAAATAATTAGCTTAAATAATTTAATATTAATGTAATGACTTTGTATTTCTTTTCTTTTCTTGATGAAACCTTTGACAGAGCCATTGTTGCTATGTCTTTTCCCATTTTTCACATAGAAAGCACTCTTGGTCCAGTGTGTCTGTCTTATTTTGAAGAGCATGACTGAAAATGTTATTACATGTTGAAGCCTTATGACAGCGTTGGACTTAAGGTTATGTTATGTCTTCACTCTGAAGCTTATTTGCCAGAGATGTTGCTTTGCAGCTGCAAGGACAGACTTCAGTTTCCCACAGTTTTCTGTAAATATCTTTACACTTCTTCCCTCCTTTGGTATTAAAAGTTTTGAACTCAGAAGTCAGAGCTGACACTCCTTTTGTTCTTGACTCAGATACTGCATGAACCTCACGGAGTCCTTTCCGCCTTTAACTGTGCTCGAATTGATTCATTTATCCCACAGCACATCCTTAGTTTCCTTTCTCATAGAAAGAACTCCTGGTATAGCACTTCTGTGTTTTGCCACACTTTTCCTGAACAAAGTCTTTTTTATTGCCAGCATTAAGCTGTCTGTATTCTTTCTGTATAAAGTATGCCTAGCACCCAGTTCTTCTAGCATTGTTGTAAAGTGACAGATTCACAGGATGATCAGTAGATAACTAGATTAGAAACTAGATCATATATGACGATATACAAATAAACTAAATTGAAAGTTCCCTCATAACAAATGAAACATTCTGGTTACACAATGTGTTACGCCATGTTATTGTTTATTGTTGTGTCCTGTTACAAGGGCTGCCATCTTAGAACCAAACGCCAGAGACTGATAGTGCATTTATAACATTTATTGAAAAGGCCAATAAATAGTGTGCAAAATATCCATAATTCCTCTATCATCAGAGGTAAACAAATAAACATGTGCTGAGGAAAAAACAGCATAGAGAAGGCTAATAGATGTCAGTGTTATCTTACATTCAGTTCAAGTTTGTTCAGCTTTTCACAGCTTTGTTTCAGCCACTATCGTTAACCAAGCACCGTGTACAGTACATGTCGCAGTTGAGCAGTTTCGACACCGTTGACGTCGTTCTCCTCCCCCCTCACCCCACAACGCGTCGTCATGTGAGAGTCCGACGTGGAGGAGGAGAGTCCGGGCTTCCATCAACTGTCTCCGTTCACAGCTTTCTGCCGTAAAACCCTCAGGATGCGATCGCTCTTTGTGAGATCAGCGGGGAGTTCGTTATGCTGCGAAACAGAACGCACAGGATGATCCGGGCATGTCTTTTATTTCGGTTTCTCATCAAAGTTAGGAGCGTTACCTCGTTGGGTAAAGCAGGATCGGCGTTGGCTCCGAGCAGCAGAAGTACAGTCCGAATATTCCCACCCATGACGGCAGCGTGAAGGGCGGAGGAGCCATTCTGGAGACAAGACAAGCAGGGAACCTGCTTTATTATCTTTCATTTAGTTGTAAATTGTAAATGAAAGATTATTAAATTGTAAATTAAAGATTATCTTGCAGGTAGAGCTAGAAAATTCCTAACCTTGAGAAGGCCGAGCGCAGGAGAAAATTTCAGCAGCTCCTCAACGACGCCGTTGTGTCCTTTCAGCGCTGCTTTGAATAACGCCGTCGAGCCATCCTTGAAAGTTGAGAGAGCAAATGTACAAATCAGCTTCAGCTGCTTTCAACTACAAAAAAATAAAAAATAAAATTTGACACCAAAATGCTGCAACTTTGAATTTTGTCTGAGATTTTTTGTGAAGTGTCAGCAAAAACGCTATTTATTTCACTTGTTTGTAAGAATTGAAGTTAGCGCCACTTCAGCACTGAACTCAATGATGTTTCATTGTTTGTCAGGAATATGAATCAAATTTGATCCAGTTTGAACAGTTCTTAGATTTATCAAATCGTCTGTCTGAAACCACAAATAACAGCTTTTATTGTAATTTTTTTGGTTGATTGAGATAAGCAAATTTGAGGCATTTCAGTTATATAAATACTAATTAAAGGAACTTCACATACTCATTTTATATTTCCTTTAGCATATGAAATGTATAAAATAATACTAATGCCTTAGAATGCTTTGTGTAAAGATCTTCCAAATCTGGTCTAAGTTTTTCTTTCTTTTCTTTATTTACTAGTTCTAATTAGGTAATTAATTAATGTAAACAAAGAGAAGCCTGTGTGCTTTCAGTGATAGCAATATGCACTATTTGAGCATATTGTTTGGAAAAAATATATATTTTTAGAGCATGTGAGACATCAAAAATAAGATTGTATAACATAAAATACCCCTTCATTGACCTCATGACTTTTCCCAACACAGTCCAGGAGACTTGCTCAAGGTAAGATAATTTCATCCAACTCTCCAATCCAATCTGAAGTGACTTTCATACGAGGATTAACGTACTAATCTGTCAGCATCCCGATCTGCTCCGCGTAGCAGAAGGACCTTCACCACCTCACTGTGTCCCATCTGAGCTGCCATCCACAAGGGTGCAGTGCCATCCTGGGAGAGAGATGGAGGGTTAGGAGGTCGTGGAGAAAAACAAACACCGCTTACACGTTCAGAACCACAAAGTTGAAGGAGACGTCTGTTTAGGTCTAAATCTCCTAGTTACTGGTGGACGTCAGGCTTTTTGTTTGCCTGCGTTTCAACTACATTGTGCGATGATATCTTCGAGATGAACTGCTGTTTATCTCGATGAAGCTGGTCACAGTGGAAGATGAAGCGCTCAGATTAGCATTATCGCAAAACGTGAACACTGAGCGACAAACAGTAACCTGACAGAACTAGACAGATTTATAGGTGACAAATGTAGGCATGTGAAGTGATTTGTGCCTGCAGGGGGCATTACCTCCCTGGCTTGGTTCACCCTGGCGCCAGAAGCCAGCAGCTGACGAATCACAGTCACATGACCCCCCTGGGCAGCGAGGAATAACGGTGTAGCTCCATCCTGAAAAAAAAAAAAATAAGAACAGCAGAAGCAAAACTCATTGTAAATGTACCAATAATTAGCTCATTAGATACATTTTTGCACAGTAAGGTTGTTGCTGTTTTTGGCACATGCCAGTCCTGCTCAAGGTGATTCATGACTGACTCAGCAGTTTGGGGAAAAACCAGAGAGACGGGATTCCTGCTGCACTGAGATCAACTAACCATCAGGTTTCTGACACAAAGGGAGGCAGAATACAGAACAGATCAGTCATGTGTGACTGTCTGAGGAGAGACAGGCCTGGAGATGCAGATCTCACGTTTAGCCTCTCGTGAACGTTGGCTCCGTTCTTCAACAGGACGTCCACCACTGCCGAGCGTCCGTACTGCGAGGCAACGGTGAGAGCTGTGCCGCCATCCTGGTAGCGAAGCATGAAAAAAACAACATATGAAAGCTATGCATAAGCTTAAAATGGAGAGCGCAAAAACGCCCTGATGTATTCTTGGGAACTGGCTGAACCATTGCCCGGTGTTTTTTACGTCGAACCTTTGTCCGTAGTTCGGTGGAGGCACCGAACTCAAACAGCAGCTTCACGATGTCATGGTGTCCCTGCTGCGAGGCGAAGAACAAGGCCGTCGAACCTGTCTGAGGATAAAAATAGACACAGCTGTTTACATGGAGGACTACAACCCTATTAGTCAGCTCAAGACTTTGGTATTTTTTTAGTGAAAGTTGATCACTACAAGACATTTTTCCTTTTGCTTCACAATTGATATTAGTTAATATTTTTCACGAAGCACATCAAAACGGCTCTCCAAAGGACCTGCACATTCTACACAGATGTTATAGCTACAGTTAGATCTGAAATCTAAACAACAAAAACCTTAACTTACAGGAACAAAAATCACTGTGTTACTCTAGAAATATACATGTTTTTTTTGTTTTTTTTTTGATTGTGTGCCGAATAGGTGGGTGGAGAATTTCGAAAACAGCAGCAATAGTTTCCTGATGATAATAGTTATTGAGGAAACTTCCTCTATTGTCAACAACTATTGTGAGTAATGTGTCCTGGAGCACATCTACCTCTCTCTGGTAATTAATGTCTGCTCCTTGCATTATGAGCTCTTTGACGCACTCATAATGGCCGCTGTACGACGCCACCATCAGCGCTGTCGTTCCATACTGCAATAACAAAAAAACCCCCAAAACATACAATTAGTCAACCCTGCAGAAGGTTATATTTATTCATAATCTGGCACCAGTATTAAAAATGGCTGCAATGTACAGACTTTGCTCCTTCTTCAGCGCCTGTCACGTGTGAGGTTCCCAGGATTTCCTACTTTGGCTTTTATTTTTGATTTATGCGTTTTTTTTCTTATTGTCTGAAGTTAAATTCGACCAAATTTTTCTTGTTTCCCATCGTGCCAAAGAAGATAGCAGCGTGTTCCGGGTGTGGCCACAGGTGTACCTCCAATTAACTCAAATATGTCGAATAACCTATCAGAAGTTTTCAAAGCTGTGACATCATCAAATGGGCTGAGGAAGAGGTCATTCTGTAGGTAAACTTTTGATTTTGAAGACATTAATAAATAAATCTGTGAAATATTTATTCTCCTAATTTTGTGGCATTAAGCAGTTTGATATTTTTAACTAAACTAACGCAAGAAAAGTCAGACAGTGAAATAAATTATGTGTATATTTCTTTTAATTCTGTATATTCAGGCATTGGGATTATCTATAAGAATATTTTTTGTCAAATTATTTGTTTTTCACATTTCTGTTTTTTACTGTCTGCTTGTCTTGTATACAAAATACTTTTTAACCTTGGTGTTTAAAGGTGTTATATAAGTAAGGATGTACTTTTTTTTCTTACAAAGAAAAGACAAAGACAAAAGCTATATAAAAAAAAAATCATGCATTTGCAATAAAGAAGACAATCCCCATAAAAAATCTTGGCGATAAGAAAACTGCAATATTGAGATGCGGATAAATTTAAAATATGCAAACTAAAAAAAAGTATGCACATAGAAACACAAACACATGCTCCACAGAAGTAGCGCTCAATGCTCTCTACGTCTCTGGCGGTTTACGGTTAAAGCACGTGGCTGAACGGCCGGGGGGCATGCAGCATCCGTACACTGTCTCTGCAGTCGGCGTCCACTCGCCCGCTGTTGAGCAGCAGCTGAAGCAGAGCCAGGTTTCCCTTCCTGGCCGCCCAGAACCCGGCGTTAGCCAGGGGTGTTTCCTTCTGCGGGGGTAAATGCACACAACAACCGCTCATACTGGAACCACCATTATAGCATTACACACTCCGACAGCAGACAGGGACCGCCGTGGTGTGCGACCGACCAGGTGTCACCACTAAGAGTAAATGCTACACAGGTTGCTGTGTCTGTGTGTGACTGAGAGGTTAGTAACCCATAAAGACAGATCAGTGGTCTCTAGGAAACCCAAAACTTTTGTTTTTTGGGTAAGCCTAACTCTTCAACATAAAATTTAGTTACTTTTTTGGGGGGGAAAAGGTACTTTTTTATGGAGTTCAATTTGTTCCAAAAATATGTTACGGAAATGAGCATATTTTTGGCACAGATAGAACCCCATAGCAGTAGTTTCACTAGGCTGTCCTTTTTACTTTTCCTTGAGTAATATTTTTTTTATAAAGTATTGCTCTTGAGAAGAACTTCTGCTCACTCTACCTAAAGTGAATAATTTCACTAGAATTAGAAAATCAAAAAAATGCACGAGATGCGAACACACCTACAGCTAAAGCACAACTTCTTGTTTCTGCTAAAGTTTTGTTTTTCTACCTGCTCAATCTTTTATTTGCATTAATTTCTTTCATTTCAGTCATTAAAATACCAGAATTTGGACATAACTTTGCATTTTTGCCTGATCAATTATGTCATTTTTAAATATTCTGATCATTATTCAACACTTGGCTGGCCTTTTAACCAGATATTTTTTGAGTAATTTCTTGGACAGTTACTTTTTACTTTTACTATGTTGAAGTAGTCCTAGTCAGGTTTCTGAATGTCCTTCAACTGTTATATATGGACAGCTTTTTGGTTATTTTCTGTCCAGTCCTTGACCTTAACACAAATTTGTACAGAGTGTATTTAAACAACAAAGGCAAATGGAGACTTTTTTTTTTTGGACTGTATCTTTACAAACGGGAACAACTCTAAAGATTGCGCAGACCCTGAGAGATGCATCCCGGTTCAGCTCAGTGAAGAACCATTGATTGCCACCACTTAAAGAGATTAATAACGTCTGTCTCATAGGAAACCAACAAAAGTATAATTAATAAAACGAGGAATAACTTAGAAGTTTTGTTTGTCCGCCGGTATTCTCTGAACAGTGAGGATTGTTCATAAACACCCGAGATGTATTTGTCAAAGACTCGTGAGCCATTTAATGCAGCTATTGTGCCCAGACGTGCTACACTGTTTGAATCAGTCCAATGTAACCTCTATTTCCTTTATACTTAAACACATCACGTCATTAAACAAATCCTGACTTTACAGCAGTCTGCTTTTGACCAGCAGCAGCTGCTGCCGTGTGTCCTGTGACGATACAGGCCGCTTCAGGCAGGGTGCCCGGGCAAAGATGGATGGAAAAAGCTGAGTTTTACCTTGAAAGACATCCTGCAGACCTCAGTCGTGACTCATGGCGCTCCCGTGATGCGCACTCACTCATTAGACGCGATGCTGCGCGTAATTTGCCTGTTTTGCCGCACCGTGCTTGGGTGTTGCCCCGTCGCGGACATCATAATAACAGCGGGAGCGAGTCAGCTGAGCTCAGCCTCTGCAGTGGACCCCGCAAGGAGGAAACACCGCCACCAGAGGGCGCTGCAGAATACAGCTGAGGTGTGGGGGGAAATCAAGTATCCACTTCTTCTCCCAACTATTACGATCAAACTCGAGGTAGACGTATTTGAACTTTTAAACAGTAGTATAATTTTGTACTTTATTTTTGTTATTTTCCTTCAGAATTGCACAAGTCAAGTCATAAATCAAGTGAAAAGTATTAGTTTATAAATGGGTACAATGGCCAAGCACATCCTTTTCATGTGTCACATTAAAAGGACAAACTTTACTGTATTTTATTGGGATTTTATAGGACAAATACGAAATCATCTGTAATAGTGATCTGACAAAGTTTTTTAAAAATCTTACGAGTGTTGTGGGAGTCTGCCAATACTTTATAGAAGCACATCCAGCTGTAACAATAAGTTTCTAAGGTTACGTCTCTACCAGCTTTGCAGATCTAGAAACTGAGATCTTTGCATAATATTGAGTGAGACTGGATGGAAATCATCTGCGACCATCAATTTTCAAGCTGTGCCACAGATTCTATGTCGGATTTAAGTCTGGACCTTGACTAGGTCGTTATTGAGCATGAATGTAACCTAACCCATTCCATTGCAGCTCTGGCTGCACGTTTTGAGTTGTCCTTTTGCAAAATCTAACAAGTTTCCGTGTCCATGTTAAAGAAAAGAAAGTCCTACAGCAGAAAGTTTTATGATGGGGATGGTGTGTTCAGGGTGGTATGCAGTGTGGTTTGCATGTAGGACCAAATGTTGGGCCAAATTTGTTCTTATCGGGTCAGAACACCATATTCCACATGTCCACTTCATCCCATAAGGGACCTGCAAGTCTATCAGTTATTATTATTTTGTTTTTTGATATTTTCTCCTACCTGAGCTGAGTTACTTTGGGCTGCTTCTCTGATTAAATCACTCCCTGCATGGCAGAATACAAATGTGTTCCACGATGTGTTATTTTCTTTCCACTTCACAGTCAGGCTCCACTGTCACATAAAATCCAATCCAAAATACATTGAAACCTACTGTGGCTATAAGTTATGGAAAAAGTCCAGTGAGTGGGAATGCTGTATGCCTCGGTTGTTTTGTATTTGGTCAGCATTTCACATTAAAATTGTTCAAAAATCTAATTTAAAAAAATGCTTTGAAACTAAAAATTAATTAAAATTCTTCAGTTGAAACCTTGATGTTTTCCCCTAAAACTGTCCATGTGACAATGTGTCCATTGTCACATGGAACTCTTCCCAGTTCCATGTGACAATGTTAAAGAGTTTCTCAAATAATGAAGTCTACAAAAAGTAAAGTCCAGACTGAAATCTCAGTGAAATGCTGCTCACATAATGCACCAGAATCAGCTCTATGTTTATTCAAATGCAATCGTTTGCAGCTGATGTCATTTCAGGTGCAAACTTTAATCAGATTAGACGCATTGTCCCTTTTTCGGGTGTTGTGCTCGGCTACAAACATGTATTTGAGGGATTAACAATACTGCAGCTTTAGCTGTTTCTAGGTGATAACTGCAGAGGGTTTGGAGGACAACATATTTTTGTTGACTAATGCTACTGTCAGGTGTTCATTTAGGGATCGAGTAAAAGTAGAGCAGGAACATGTAGTTTACCAGAAAGCTTTAAATAGCGGGCTGGTAGCTGGAGTCGCTACTCTGTTGGGAGTTGCTGTTGGAACATGGGAACAAAACAGACTCACCTGTGTGCAGGTAGGCAGCCCAGGATTCTTTGTTTTATTTCTTTATTTATTATCAGTGTTTTTGCGAGATTAATGTGATTGTATTTGATGGTGATTCATTTGAAAATATAGTTAAATGCACAGTTTAGTGATACAAATCACTTCTTTTTGAGTGGTGTGCTAAAGACATGTACTACAAAAGGGAATGTTTTTCAAGAGCATTGTTTGTGTTTGTAGGGCTGTGATTGCTGTGTCACAACGATACAGTACCTAAAAAAAGCAGCAAATAGTTATCGTCACCTTTATCATTATCATGATATCACCACAAAATATCGTGATCAAATTTTAAGTCCATGTCCCCCACCCATGCTGTGTGCTTTTAAAACTGAAGAGGGAGAATAATGCAATTCTGAAAACGAGGGCTCAGGAGAAGAGACAGAATGGTCTGTAGTGTTGTTTTGATCCTGGTGAACTCCTGCCACCACCTTTACAATACGATGCATAAAATCCCAATTCAACGAGAGGTTGTGACTCTTTGTTGTCTTTCCTCCCAGCTGGGCTGGTGAGCTTTCTGCTGAGGTCAGCCCTGCTCTCCGTCCTGCTGTGCAGCCCGCAGACGGTGCTGTCCGAATCAGACGAGGTGGTCCTGACTGAGTGGGAGATCTGGAAAAGCAGCCATGGCATAAGCTACGACGAATCAGTGAGAGCGAACAGATGGCTAAAGCACATCAACACAATCAAGAGTCCAAGTTTTTTATTTTTTTATTCTTTGATTTGTTATTCAGGAAGACATGCAGCGGAGGGCCATCTGGGAGGACAACAAGCGCAAGATTGAAGACCACAACCAAGGCTTTCTCATGGGGAGGATGTCCTTTGCTATGGCCATGAATAAATATGGAGACCTTGTAAGAAGTGCTGCTTCGCTCTCACGTTTGTTTTTGACAGAAACACCAAGAAATAACTACAAAATAAAACCGGATATAGAAGTTTCTAGTCTGTCTCCTCGCACAAGACTGACCTCGTTTTAGTTTATCTAATGGAGATAAAATGCTCTTTTAAGTTGACCTTAAACATCTCCAGTTCAGTAAGAGACCATTGTTAAGTCTACTGCTGCTTTCTCAGCCAAGCAACTGCATCAAGCAACATCGTGTACACAAACTTTGCTTAGCTGAGGAACCAAACTTAATTTATTCACTTGTCCACAAACTCACTGCAGTATAACTTCTGTTTGCTACAGGTAGCTGAGCAAACTGCTGAAAATAACTTCACAGAACCTGAATTGTGTCTTTTTTCAACTTGTAGACAAGGGAGGAATACCAAACTCTGCAAGGAGCCGTGATCAACGCCCAGTTTGTGCCGAGAGGAAAGGAGGTTTCAGCTAAAAGACTGCGCTACAACGCCAAGAAACTAGACGCTGCGGTTGTTGATTACAGGAGCCAAGGCTATGTCACTGAGGTGAAAGACCAGGTAAGACCACACCTGTGCAGTCAATTCAGCATGTCCTCTCCAGACTAAGGGTGCATTCACACCCTTGTCCATAAAGTCCAGCTCGTTTGGGGAGATGTGAATGCGCAATCGAACTCTGATGTGAACCAAAAAAGCGAATTCTGGTTTGCCTAAAAAGCTACATCTTGGTTCAATTGAACTCTGGCGCGGTTTGAATGCATATGTGGATGTGGACCGCTCCAAATGCAGGAAGTGAACTAAAGCGCAAGGCATTCTGGGTAAATGCTGGTGGTCTTTTACCAAAGACAAAAGAGAAATCCTACAACCGCTAAAATCTGACACTACTCCATTTATATTTACATTTCGCAAAGGCTTTTGTGTTGTTTCCTTCAGTAGTTCTTGGTGCAGCGCCCCCCACAGGCGAGGAGGAGAACAGATTTTTAAAATAGTTTGCATCGTTTGACACAGTGCAGTGTGAAAGCGAACCGCACCAGCTGAAAATGTAACAAATGTTGAAATGTTTGTCCCCAGTCAAACCGAGTCTACCGGACTATCAGGTGAGAAAACATCTGATAGTCCGACGTTTTTTGTGACCAGAGTCACAATCTGTTGCTTGCCTTCTCAGGGCTACTGTGGCTCGTGCTGGGCTTTCAGCACAACAGGGGCGATAGAGGGACAACTCTACAAGAAATCGGGTCAGCTGGTGTCTTTGAGCGAGCAGAACCTGGTGGATTGCTCCAAATCGTATGGCACCTACGGTTGCAGTGGCGCCTGGATGGCCAACGCCTACGACTACGTGATCAGCAACGGTCTGCAGGCGACAGACACCTACCCGTACACCTCCGTGGTGAGGCCCGGTCTGAAGACCTGCAGGCTCAAACTGAGAATGGTTCGTCATCCAGGGCCTTTCGTTTCTCTCCACAGGACTCACAGCCCTGTTTCTACGACAGCAGGCTTGCAGTGGCTCATATCAGAGACTACAGGTTCATTCCCAAAGGAGACGAGCAGGCACTGGCCGACGCCGTGGCAACCATCGGGCCAATTACAGTAGCTGTGGATGCTGATCATGCAAGCTTCCTCTTCTACAGCTCAGGTTATTATCCGCTCTGTTTACACATGAATTAGTCATTATGAAATTTGTTACTTGATTTGATCAAACGCGTGTCTGTCCTGGAATTTTAAGCAGCATAACTATCCTTCTTGCATCAGTTTCTAGCTACAGCAGTTGGCAGAGACTAACTTCTATAAACCCCCCTGGGCATTGCACCTGTCTAACACCAGCAGCAGCAGAATATAAACAATCTGCAGATACAGAGACGGATATTTTTCCTCCTGTGTCAGTTAAGAGCAAGATTTATTTCAAACAGCAAAATTACTGTTTTGTGCTGCTTCTTATTTGTGTGATTTTTAAACAAGCAACTGATTGCGAGCAATTTGAGCTTGATTTAGAAATTAAGAAATTTCTGTCCAAAATCAACATGTAAATGTTTGTTTTTACGTTTTTTTTTTGTTTTTTTTTTGCACATAAAGCTGTGCTTATTTATGAAAATCGCTGCACATTTAGAGCACAGTATCTTCAAGAAATAGCAAAAGGTCAGGTTTGTTTTGGTTGCTAAAATCTAGTGTCATATTCCAGGCTAGAAATTGTGAGAAAACAATGAACAGACACACTTCTAAATAAATCAAAACACCATCAAAAGTAATTTTAGTTCAGTAACTCAGTTCCAATAACCAAAACATGTACGGATTTAACGCACGTGGGGCGATATATTGTGTTTGCTTCTGATAATTATGATTATGAAAATTTTAAATTCAAGCTATTAAAGCATTACATAAGACCAAGAGCAGAATAAGTTTGGAAGCAGAATCATTGTGACAGTCACTTGTGCCCACTATAAGAAGGAAGAACAAAAAAGGCCATTGTTCAAAAACGCTGAGTCCTGTATTTCAGCTTATTAATGGAAAGTTAAGTAGAAGGAAAAAGTGTGAACAAAAGTTTGGTTTCATTTTAGCTGAAAGCCTTCATTAAAATGATCAGAGATAAATGCTTATAATATATTACTCTGTGTGTAATGAACCTTTATATCTTACTGTATGGATTTGACTTCTGGAATAGAATTTCTGAAATACTGAAGTTTTGGATGATGTTCTTATCTGATAAAACTCCACAGGTTATCGATGAAATAACTTTGCAATAGTAACCCCCTTACTATTTACTGCTAATGACGTGTTTTGTAAGATGTAAATCTAATCATTCATGATGATTCAAAGCAGAGAAGCCAGGGAGTTTTTTTTACATAAAGCCTTACCTTTGAATTTCTCTGCAGGAATTTACAACGAGCCCAGCTGTAACTCCAACCACCTGAGCCATGCAGTGCTGCTGGTCGGCTACGGCTCTGAGAAAGGACAAGACTACTGGATCCTCAAAAACAGGTATGACAATTTTTATGTAAATCAAAATGTGTCCCAATGTATTATAAGCCTGGCGGGCCACCAGGCTTTACTTGTGCCTCCACCAGGCTTAGCATTGCTTTTTTTTTTTGTTGTTGCATTTTTTAAGACTTTATTGTTGGTGTTCAGGTATTAATCTTCTAATCTTTCAATAACACATAATTATCAAGTGATATTTTCAAATTTCCTGTCAAATTTAAACATTTTTTAACTCAAAAACATGAAGAATCCCTTGATGAATGACTGCCGAGTGTCCAACCACCGGGGTTAGCAGGTTTTCGGAGGAAAACTTGGTGTCACTTTAAAAAAAAAATGATATGCCTTGATGTTTTACTGATTTTTCTTCTCTTTTTTTTTTCCTAGTTGGGGAAGCAGCTGGGGTGAAGGCGGATACATGCGGATGGCCCGGAACGGCGGCAACACTTGTGGCATCGCAAGCTATGCTTTGTACCCAATTTTATGAGCATGAGAACCCTAGAAAGAGCTTGTTCTAAAGTATAAGCAACACTTATCAGCTTTTTTTTTTATCCTAAAGATACATAGCTTGTGAACCTGTCTGACATAAGGCTCTCATAGGGAATACATTACCTCTCTCAGGGATGTAGAAGAAAATATTCTTCGGGTGTAAATTCTCAACTATTCAGACGTTTCTGTTTGTACAACTTGTTAAAAAAATTCAAAATGAAAATTGAAATAAAATTTGGATATTTAACCTTGGACAGAGTTGAGAACATTCATTAAAGTCATTTTATGCACAAGAAGGAAACATCAGCCCCTAACATCTGTCTCTTGTTTTCAACGGGAAAATGTCCAACCATCATTAATTATCGGGTCTGATGAATGCAGCGACAACCTTGGTGGACAAGCAGATTTTTGGCACATTTTCAGGGCCAGTGAGGTGAGCTACGAATCCAGCAGATGCTCGTTTGTATCTCTGTAGTTTCTCTAAACCTAAACAACAAAGTCTCCTCTTCTCCCTCCTCCACAAGCTGTTTGAATATGAAAGTTGACATCTGAAGAATCCCTGGAAAAGCATCAAACTTTTTCAGAGATGTAATAGATATTGAACATAGTTGCCAATTTTAACTTCTATAAATCCCTGGGCTGGGAACATTTGCGAGCATTCAAACTAACCACTAATCAAAATGCTGTGGGGTTAAGATTAAATAAAAAAATAAGAAAAAAAAGTTTGGACATAAAAATGGTGACATTTTGTTTAATGAATAAGATGAGAATGTTGGATGGAGACTAAAGCTAAAAAGTCGTCAAGATGAAAACTTGGAAGTTTTGTCTAGATGTGATTCAAATTCTGTTCCTCAAATGGCTTTCATAAAGTTTACTTGGGGCTACACATGTTGGCTAAAAATGTACAAATAAAAGTATTACTTTGGGTTAAAGAAGAACAACTAGCCAACCTAAAACAATGTCTTCTGGCAGAGCAAGTACTAAATATTTAGCATGCAAACAACATATTCCCCAACTCCACAAAACACTAACCTCTAGTGTGCAATTTAATTAGCATGTTAGCTCGCTAGCAACAGAAGTTCTTTTTTCCCCCCAGCTTGAATTACATTTTCTTTAATATAAACAACAATTATCCTAACCAGCCAACCCAAAATAGTGGGAAAAAATTGCCTTCTGGCATTTGTGTTGTGACAATAGAGCAAGGACTAAATATTTAGCATGTAAAAAAAAAACATCTTCTCCATCTCCATAAAACAGATTAAATTAGGATGTTAGCTCACTAGCTACGTTTTCTTTTCCAGCTTCGTTTAAATTTGCTTTAATAAAAATAATACATTTTTATAACTGTCTTATTTGCATGTTGAAGAAGATATTTTACGAAGATATGTTAGCCAATGTTTACAACTTTTACTCGAATATTGTTCCACGATTGGAACATTTTTGTTCTGCACCAATGGCTAATTTAAGGGATAACGACATTTTATTATGACCAAGTTTAATGATTAAAGCTGAATTCAAGACTGACACAGAAAATAAAAGGTTAAAATTGCTGAATTGTTTTAACTTAACATCTGTAGCTTAGTATTTATTTTTTAAACGCTTCCTGTTTTGTTTTGTTTTTACTAATATATTTTCCCACCTGGCAAAGAATCGGTTCTCATCTCATCGTCTCTCCTGCTTTCATCTCGCTTCATACAATTTCTTCATTTTCCGCTGCTTTTTTGAACAAATTCATGCCTGCAAGTGTGGCCACACCTCGGTGAACTTTGAACCTAAACTTATTTTCACCCCGAAAAGCTCCAAGGTTCACTTTCTGCAGCGCGTAGCCTGCAGTACAAAGAGACACATTGCTCTTAAGAAGAAGGATTTCTGCACAGCTCGCCTAATGAGGCGAAGCTGAAAGACGCATAATGAAGCAGAAAGCGCCTTTGCTTTGCTTTGCACTGTGGTTGTTTTTCTCTTTTGCTCCAATTTGCCTTTGTGCTCAGAGCAATTCAAAAGGCTGGCACGACAGAGACACTCGGTGGCTTTGGAAGAAAAGTGGCACGAAAAAGTTCTGTGATCCCTCCGTCAGCGACCACACAGCAAGTGCTGTCCCCGAGGTAAATCGACAAATTTAGAGGTTTTGTCTGGAAATGTGATGCGTGCTGAGGTCAATGGGGTTTTATTTTTATAATCTGAAATGAAAAGACGTGACTTGCAATCAAATTTTAGAGCTTGTAGCCATATTTTGTGCCAGGCAGTGAATGAACACAATTCTGTAGCTTCAATATTTCAGTACATATAGTTACACACACACAAAAAAAAAATCCCCACCCATGGCATATTTAGATTTTAAATGATTTATTTTCAATGGAGAGGCTGTCTCTGATCGGAAATAAGACAGATATGTCTCAAAGGAAGACAAAACAATGCAAGAGCAAACTGTAAATCACCCGTCTAGCCACATTTAATGAAAAGGTGTAATGTCAGAATTGCTTACAGAGAAATCCAGCACTCCTTATAACTTTCCTCACCAGCTCACCTCAGTCTTGCATGTGAAATGAACCAGGTCATGCAGCTTTGTTTTGTCTTGCATGAAAGTGCAGCCCTGGCTTCTACAGAGAACGAACAGGACCAAGTAAGGGACGGTGTGTGCCATGCCGCTGCAACGGACTCTCTGATTTGTGTGATGCACAAACAGGGAACTGCATGGTCGGTGCTTCAATACACATCCAGTTGAAACCAGATATATACAGTTAAAAAAAACAGTTATCTATGATAATATCTAAAAAAAAATGTTCTCACTAACTTTTCTTAAATGTAGCAAATGGAAGTAATTTTGTGTAATTCTAACTAAACAAAAAAAACTTTGTTCTGACATAGCTTCAGACAGTGAGAAATTTTTTTTTTTGTTTTTATCTGTTGTACGTAGATATCTGGTTTCAAGCGTACGCTCACAAGCAAAGTGCAAAATGCTTCATCATAAGGCTTGTGGGAAAAATGTTTTGTCTGTGTGACCTCCAGAACTGCCGGTTTGACACCGTGGGGGATCGATGTGAGCGGTGCAGGGAGGGTTTCCACGGACACGCTGCTAACAGGACCTGCCGAGCCTGTCCCTGTCCCTCCACACACAACAAGTCAGCATCTAATGACCAACATTACAGTTACAGTGGCTCTACAAAGTGAACACACACACACACGCACATGCACACATACATACACTTGTTAACATTTAAAGTTTGTGACATGACAAACGAGACAATCGCAGTTATTCAACTCAAACAAATCTGTAAGGAAGAAAACTATGGCAGACAAAACAACAACAGCAAAATGCTACAGTGACCCGATACACAACCTTAATAAAGCAACTTTTGATTCAGCATTCATAGTTAATCCGATTACAATTAAATAAAGTTCAGATGTCATAGTAGGATTTTTTCCGCCGTTTTCTCGGATGCATTTTTTTTTTTTTTAAGCTGAAGTCACGGTTTGCCGAGAGCTCAAAGGATCAACAATAATCTCATCGTGGAATTCAAGAGTTAGGAGAATTTTTCAAAACATTCCTTTGTGTTAATATAAATCCTTTGGTAGCTAGAGGACATGCGGGAGAACAATGACGGTATGAAAAATGGATTGATCTCTAATATAATGAGAATACAGGAGGGAAGGTGCAGGGACACTGAAGTCTGTTAGACAAAAGCCTAAAACATGTGAAATCTCCCTAAAGCTTTTGAGATATCCAATGAAATTGCACATATACATTTTCGGTTCATTTTCACAAGGTATTTTGGACAAAAAGGACTGATGTTCACTAAAATGAACACCATAACCACACTGAAGCAGGGTGGTGGCAGCATCATTCTCTGTGGTTACTTTACTTAGAGGTAGTCAGATGTCTGCTGTGAAAGCTGAAGATGATTTTCTGTCCTGACTTATGTCAAAAATCAACAAAACAAAGATCTCGTGAAAGGAAAATGAAAGTTTTATGATTCCCTGTTCGGGGTTCAGATGTCAGTCTAACAGAAGATCTGTGGGGTCGCCTGAAGAGGGCTGTGAACAAGAAATACCCTCAGAATCTGACAGATTCAGACGACTTCCCCAAGGAATCTCTGCAAAATGCTGTCAGGTCAAACCGCATGATGCCGACAGACTGAAAACTAATCAAAAGCTTTTAAGAGTGTGAATACAAGAGCAGTCGCATTGTAAATTATCTATGTCACTGTACCAATGCCAACAGTTTATAATGATCTGTTATAGGTTCTAGTTTCACATATTTTTATTAACATATTTGTATATTTTGAATACGTTTTTTTTTCCCCCCTGCAGTTTTGCGGTAGCCTGCCTCGACGTCAGCCCAGGAGTTGTTGAGTGTTTGTGTAAAAGAGGCTACAGTGGAGCTCGCTGCGAGAGGTGAGGCACAAACTCGGTATTTAAACAATAATCATCTGAACTTTACTAACTTACACTGTATACAAACATCTTCACATTGAAGGTGTGCATTTGGCTACTATGGTAACCCCATGGTGCCTGGAGACACCTGCAAACCCTGCAGCTGCGCAGACAGCAGCTTAAGCGGCTGTGACTCTCTGACTGGAGGTGAGTGGGGACAAATTTTAGCTACGAAAATCAGATTTGAAGTAACAACATGACATCTAAAGATGTAACCAGAGCCAGCACCTTTTACACATCGACACCCCTAGAAAAATTGTGTAAACAGCCCTTTAATGTTTTTTTTTTTTTTAGCACTTTTCATTAGTTGGGAGTGGAAAACACTTTTAAGAGACAATCGTTTTTGAAAAATTGCTACCATTATTGGCAATTTCTGTCACTGAAATGCAACTAAAGTATTCTTGAAATCTAAATTTCTACATTTTGAAGTTCTTCAGAGTGTCTGATTCACAGTTCATCAGTCATTTGTAAATGTGACGGAACATGTAGAGGCCCCCGTCTCTTTCAGCTGTGGCCACAAGGCTGGATGAGGAGTCATATTTATCTTATCACAAGATGGACAGGGAGGTAAAAAGAAATCTCAGAGGCTCACTGTTGGAAAACTATAGCAAAAAGTTAAATATTATATAAACTGACCTTAACTCAGTGACGTTGAAGGGCCGGAGTCCGGACAGGTTCAGGTACCTCTCTGTTTTAACAACATGGCATTATGACAGCTGCTGCAACACCAGGAGAATTTGAAGAATAATAAACGACCTGTTGTAATACTAAACTATTTCCAACTCTTGTCAATCAAAATTACACCGTCAGGTGTTTGCGGCTCCACCAAGGACTTTATTCAGCAGTCCTTTCAGGCTCAGCGGTGCTTTTAGTGTCAGATTACGTGGCCCTGATGTGATTCAAGCCACCTTATCGTCTCATCCCTCTGACAGAGTGCGCCACGGGGGCTAACGGCAGCGGCGGCGATCCCTGCCACGGCAAGTTAACGCTCAGAGTTCATTTTACAGTTTGGACGTGAAGAGTCGACATTAAAGCCCGTGTTTTGTGACAGGATGTGACGGCTGTGCTTGTGCTCTGCTGGTGGACTTGGAGAAAGAGGACGGCGGACTGGCTCTGCTGTGTCAGCTGGTGCTGAACATTACCGCCGGCCTCCCCGGGCTGAGCCTGCTGGAGGCTGACGCCTCGCAAACAAAGGTACGGGCTCATAAAACATTTCCTACAGGAGTTCATACCACGGCCATTTTTTTCCCCCCATTGCGCTGCAATGTTCTCCATGAAACTGGGCGCATTCGTCTCCATCATCACCAGCTTCGGGTTGATGGATACAGCGGTGCTGTGAGGTGGCTGGACCCAAACGTGGAGCAGCTCGAGGCGGACATCGCTCTGGTCGGAAATGACCTGACTCGCCAAAATAATGAGGTACCAGTGGAGAAATTTGGCAGTCAGAAAACTGGATTTGAACATGTTCCAAATGTAGCGGATTTTATTTGACATTAACCCAGCTGAGGTCTGTTGTCTTGGAGGACATACGGTATACAACCAGGCATTGTTGGGGGCTTGCTAATGTTCTTGTGCTGGCAAAGATATGTTTAATGTGTACTGGAGAGTGGAATGCATATATTTGTATTTGTACTCTGCAAAACACACAAAATCTTACCAAATAATCTTGGTAAGATTTTCTAGTGAAAACATAGTTCACTTGAAATAAGACAAAACTAACTTACAAGTTACTTTTCAGCAAAACATAGGAGTTTAAGTCAATAACTCCTTAACTCGGAAAAAGTACATATTTCCACTTAATACATTTTTTTTCTAAATATTCTTTGACAACAATATTTGATCCCCACTTTGTTTTGTATTATTTAATTTGTCTGTAATTCTAATGTTAAATATAGTAGGTATTTCATCATGGTGTCATTAAAAACACTGTTGGCCTCTGGTTACTTGTTGCATATTTTACAGATCATTTTTCATAACCTTTGAACATTTTACATTAGTGTGAGATGGGGGGGGAAAAAAATCAATATTGTTCAAACTGTTTTTCTAAAATGTTGCAGATGCCTGACATAACCTTGGATCTTGAAAAGGCCTTAAAGAACGTCAACAGAACCGTAATCCAGGTGGAAGACCTTCTCTTCAAGGCTGTGGCCCTCATCCACGCAGCAAATGGTTAAAACTCCTTGTAGTGTTTGATTTAAAAAAAAGAAAAAAATCACGTTTAGTCAAGGTGAACATTGTCCAAATATTTACTTTGGCAGGTTTGGCAGAGCAGCAAGCTTCACCGAAACATGACGTCTCAAGTTCTCTTTCTGACGGTCAGAAAAGTCAGATGATGGAGGAAGCTGAGCAAATCATGGCGGAAATTAAAGACAGACGATGCGCCATTCAGGGGGCCGGAGCGGACGGCGAGCAGGACGGGGCCCGCATGTGTGAGAGATCGTTATCTGCTTATTGGTTGCTTTTTAAGGCCGGGACAGGAAGACAGGAGCTCAGATTGTGTCTCTGCCGGTCTCTGTGCCGCGTTGGATTATCGCTGTGCAAACAAGATTATACAATCTACCTGGGAGTCAGAAGTATTCCCAATGTGGAAGCAGAATCTGATGATCAAAAACTAAGGCTTGTACTGAGCAGTAATGCAAATGTGTGGTAAATAATAATTGGGAATAAATATGAAAGATTTTTCTGCATTCAGAGCTAAAGTTAGTTATCTACCAACTCTGAAACAACACATCCAGCCCATGAGATGAGACGACACATGGCATAACAAACAGTGTAGAATAATTCAGTCCACATTTGACTAGTGTGGCTCCTCTGCTTGTTGATCTCAAAACTCTTTTCCAGACAGACTTCACTTTGACTCTAAATATTATGGTGTTTTATTAAATGTAGGTTATTATGGTTGGACATTTTGCTAACTCTGCTTGTTTATAGCCACCTATTAAATGTTGCTACATTGTAAGTAAGTAACAGTAAGTTAATGTAATGTAATGTTAGTTTTTTTTTGTCTCGTCAGTGCTAGAGAACATCAGAGCCGACATTGGCGACCTCTCACAAACCGTCCAGGCTGCTCTGAAGCCGACTGCAGACGTACTGACGGCCTCAAACGTTTCTGTGACGGCAGTGGCAGAGCAGCTGCTGTCTGTTCAGGAGACAGTCGAGAAAACACAGAGGCTTAACCTTGAAGGCGCCACCGGTCTAGAACATCTGCAGGTAAGCAACATGTAGGGGTTAAATACCCCTGACACGCAGTCTTATAGATTTACTGTCTGCGGAGTTGCAATTTTCTGCACCTTTTGTTCATTATTTTACAGACCGCTCTGGCTTCGCTGCGGAGAGAACGAAGCTCGCTGCCGCCTGCGATGGAACGGATTTACGATACGATGAAGAAAACTAAAGACGCCCTTTTTATGACTCAGAAAATTAAAAACGTAAGCACACTCCCTTTCACAGGGCACAACTGAAAACACATATGTTCAGGCTTTTATTAAACTTAGCTCGCATTGCGTACATCGCAGGAAGAGGAGAGTCTTGCTGCTCAGGTAGACGGAGGCAAACTGGAGCTTTTTGGAAAACTAAACGCGACCTGGAAGTGTGCGACCCAGACGGACGCCGTGACCCGGGCTGAGGAGCACGCAGAGGAGCTGGGTGCTGCAGCAGCGGAGTTACGACAGTATGTGAGCATCATGTGGGTTTTGGAGACGCAAGTTAAATTTCAAGATACCCGAGAGTGTTTAACACAAAGTGGAGGAAAGTGGAATAGTGGGAAACCGTTTCCCAAACGATTCAAAGCTCAGTTTTCTGAGTAAGTTTTGTAAAATTCTACTTTCACTTTCCAGTAGCACGATATATCAGCAGAGACATTGGTATCGGCTGATATTAGTAATTTATTGATATCGGTCCGATAAATAAATTGGACTGATGTTAAGAGTCAATATTTATCTCCATCTTGTTGCCATTTAAATATGCAGCTCTGGAAAAAAAGAGAAGAGGCCGCTTAAAATGATCGGTTTCTCTGATTTTACTCTTCACAGGTATATGTTTGAGTAAAATGAACATTGTTATTTTATTCTATGAACTACAGACAGCCTACGAAATTGAAAGCATAAATTTAGTTTTCATTTGCAGAAAGTGAGAAATGATCAGTGCTTTCAGTCCTCAAATAATGCAAAGAAAACAAGTTCAAATTAATTTAGAAACAACAATATTAATGTTTTAACTTGGAAAGGGTTCAGAAATCAACATTTGGTGGAATAGCCATGAGGTTTTCAATGGGTTTCAGTGAAGTTGTTTATTTTTTTCCAGAGCTGTGTAATATGTACACAGTATTGCTACATATTAGTTATCAGCCATAAAAGCAATGTTAATATCGGATATCAATATCGGTTCATCCCTACTTCCCAGATGTGCGTTACTTTCAGTTTGGTTTATTACATGAAATCCCATTGAAATACATTGGATTCATGGTTTTGATGTGGTAAAATGTGTGGAAAGGGGGGCTATGGATACTTTTGGAATAAACTGAACAACATTATATCTTTAATATTCTTGCAGAGTGCTTCAAAATGTGGCCAACAGCAGAGAGCTGCTCAGGATTTTTGGAGCTCACGACGGCGTCGCCCGGCTCTCGCAGGCGGCAAATCAGGCTCTAAGGGTAACTGAAGCACTTTCAGTAACCCTTGATGAGTGTCTGAATGTTCATCATCAGCGGCATTAATGCCATCCTGAAATAATAAATTAGGACGTGAAGGAGGGAGGTCTGATCATCAGCGCTGAGGAGATGGAGGACGTTTCAGCTGATTTACACGCAGAAGCCAACGACACTCGGTGGCGCTTCAAAAGTCTCTGAGAAAAAAAAAAAAGCCTCATCCGCCGCACGTGGAGTTTATCGTCTCTGTTTGAATGGGCAGAAACTCCAATCTCTTCCGTTTCTTCTGCACAGCGGTTTCACGTGCGCTGAACGCTCAGAGGGACGGCGTGAGAAAGCAGGAGAAAAAGGCAGAAACGTTGAAAGCGAGCGTCTTAAACGTTGGCGGCAGCATCAGACAGATTGAAAGAGGTCTGTGCAGCTCACAAAACACACGAGTACATATATTTGATGGATTATATGAGATTACAGCATCTTTTTTTTTTTTCTTTCAGATGATACCAAAGGCCTTGTAGAGTTTGTGAAAATAACAACCTCTGCTGTAAACGCTAAAGTCAGCAAAGTAAAGGAGCGCCTCGGTAACATTAGCCTCGAAATGAGCCGAATCCCCTCGGCTAGCTTTAGTGGAAACTTCCTGACTGTTGCAAACCGAGCTGGTACGCATTACAGGAAAACAATTTAGATGTTTGATTAACAGCTGGAATAAATGTGTTTGCAGTCAAACAATTTGATTTAGATGCTGTTATTTTGTGGGTGTGTTAGTGAAAAGGTTGAACAGAGCAATGCCTGTGTTGGAAGACAAGCTTGAACAAATGCAGGCTCTGGGTGCAAACACGTCTGCGTCCGCCAATGTAACAGAGAGCATAGAGAGAATCAAGGACATCATAGACGAGACGAGAAGCTTTGTTAACAGGGTAAGTAAGTGTTGTTGTTTTCTCTTTCTTTTCGGGCTCCTGTGAGCTCCTGTGAGCACATTAGCTCCTGAAAAGAATAGATGTTTGTGATAGAAGTGTTGTGACTCTTAGTTTATATTGGGACTTACTGAGAATCAGTAAATGTTCAAAAGCTTCTCTGAAGAATTTACGCTCTTATATTTTCATTTTAGATTTCATACAGAAGTGTTGTTCTGAAAGATAAAAAGAAAACATTTATTTACTGGCTTATTAAAGCCTGAGTACAATTTTTTTTAATTTTGTTGATCAATTTTTACTCAGATATTTTGATCTTTACATCATGAAATTCAACTACTCAAAGTCGGGGTGCACCCAGTTGGGAAAGTGATAATTAATTCACTATGTTTAAAAAGCAATGACAGCTGCAGTGATAGCCTTTATCAAAAATTAACAATGACAAATGTCAGTTTCTCCTTAAATCAAATGCATAGTAGAACCTGTATTAGCAATCCTGGCACAAGGAATCAGAAAATTCAGCCACTGCCGATGGCCTCCAGGCCAGCAGGGGGCCCCCAAGCGCTGTTGTGATTAAACCAAGAGTGCAGATTGTAAAAGCACTTACATGTTACGTTGCACATTTGAAAGAGTTTGAAAGTAAACATTTAATGTACATAAGATAATTTTTTTTTATAAATATATGTCTTGAAAAGGGAAATCTCATGGTTTGCTAGGTATGCTAACAAACTTTAATGGGTTTTGTATCCCTTAACATTACAAACACCGGTCCAAACCAAGATGTTGGAGATGACCCAAGAGTTTTAAAGTGGAAATCTTTTAAAAGGTTATAAAGAGGTAATGTTTTGTAATATTTTGTCTTAAATACAGTTTAGTCGGTTTCAGAGGCTGAGCCGCCTTCTCAGTCGTTGCAGTTTGTGCAAATTCTGTTTTTTGAACTTTTTAAACCTACACAGGATATGGAGGCTGGAGGCGGTGCATCATTAACACTCTTCCTCTGTGAATGAAAACAAAAAAGTTAAAGTATTTCCAGTTAGAAACCAGCAGTGACCCTAAGCCTGTCTTATGTTTCTGATGTTTACTTCTGAATATTTCACACAAGATTACTGATGATTGCCTCCTTACCTGCCACACCATCTACTGCTAATGTGATGACATTTTAAAGTTTCATGAAATTGCCTTTCCAAGAACCACCACAATGTGTTTTTTTTTTAAACTGTAGTTTTAAGATGGTAGAAATTTTAATTTGGATCACCTAATCTGGATTTAGACTAGATGAGGGGGAGTAGATTAACCAGTGAGAAGATACCAACGTTAATTGATACACTAAAGCTTAAAATATGTAAGTTTTGTTAACTGTTGCCAAAAAAAAAAAGATCTCCTTTCCCCCCTCTCACAAAGCAGGGTTAGTTTCCGGACCCCGGTCCTGATTTTGATGATTATACTCGAGAGTCGTAGTTGCACAGCCCCGTGTGAAATGCTTTCACTCAAGACTTGGAACATTGGATCTTTTCACAGCTGTCTCTTGCCACCACCTTTAATGGAAAGAGCTACATTGAGCTCCACCCTCCGAGAAACCTGGAGGACATAAAAGCTTTTACAGCCGTTGATCTGCTGCTCAGTCTCCACCACGGAGATCCAATCGCAGCAAGGAGGCGGCGGCGGCGGCAGCACAAAAACAGAGATGAAAGCAGCCACTTTGTTCTCTATCTGGGTAACAGAGATGTGAGTCCTCACTCTTCCAGCACAAAAAATACCTCCAATAAATAAGTTCTGTACATGTGTATTTATTTATGCTTCTGTTTATGTCCAGACCTTTGGAGACTACTTTGCGATGGTCGTCAGAAACACAAAGCTGATTTGTCTTTATAAGTTGGGCGGAGTTGTTCATGAGGTGGAAACCAGTCAAATATCAACGGGCAACACGAGCTCCTCTTATTTTGACAGGATCGTCTTCCAAAGGTAAAACGCACAAAACAGAGGCTTCTTACACACGAATGTGGATCGATTGGTGGTGAAACCGCCATGCTGGTTTTATTTTCCAGAGTTTACCAAGATGCTACAGTTAGCATCACAAAAAACTTCACATCACAGAAACCCGTCAGCCTCCCTCCCAAGCAGAACCTGCCCAACACGACGAGTGGCGTGATGATCCTTGACTCACAGCGTGCCGTTTTCTACGTGGGAGGCTATCCAGAGGAGTTCCACGTAAGAAGTTTTTTATTTTATTTTATTTTATTTTTGTGTTCTGTTTTTCAATATTTTTAGTTTTCACAACAGTATTCACAGGAAACGACTTCCTGTGAGACAAAACGTGCCCTTCATGCTTACTGACTCGCGTTAAGATGTGGAGTATAACATTTTTAGTCTCTTTAAATGATCATAAGATATCAGATCTAATGCTGATCGGTGTTTACATGTTAGTAACGAAACTGAAATGAAGCAAACCCATAGAGGGGGAAGTGAAAACATGTTTGCATCTGATGCTACGACCCAAATGAAAATCCAAGCCAGCAGTGTCATGTTGAAGATTTTTGTGCCCCATAAACAATCAGGAAAAAAAACAGACTATTAAACAATATTTACAGGAATTTACAAAAGCTGGTTGAAAATAAGAGTCAGTTAACATGAGTCCTAAGCTTCTTACAGGATGTGCACTAAGTACATCGTTCTGTGTGAATTTAAGGTCTCCTGGGGCCTCCAGGCCAGCAGGGGGCCCCAATCAGTCGCTAAATTTGTGACTGATTCCGACCGCCCCTGATGTGTGCATTTTAATGTGAGCACAGTGTTATTTCACAGGATAATCACAGATTCACTTTCAGTATTTTTCTTAAAGTAACTTAACTAAGGATTTTTTCTAATTAAATGAAGTTAACCTTTATTGATTCCTCGTTTTGTCTCATGAGAGTGTCGAGCGAAGCCGCAGGTGGCTTACACAAAATGCTCCAACAACAGTTTGGACTTTTAGAAACACAAATTCAGCTTTGAGAATCTAATCAGTGTTTTGAGAAAAAATAAAATAAAATAAAAAATTTTTCCCCCTCGAGAGGATTTTTTTATTTTTTTTTGCAAAGAGAAGAGGAGTCAATGCCCTCTGGGAACAGAAAAGGTCAAATGTTAAAGATTATTTACAGTAAAGAACCAAAGAATAAATATTTTTATTGCAATAGCGCAATGCCACTGTAAATCTTTAATTTAATTGCATTTATTAGGAGTGGAGAAAAAGCAACAAACATGCACCTGAATAACTCTCTTAGCGTGTTCTTCATTTTACGTCGACCTGGGGTTCAAACCTTTGACTTCACGTTTCACGACACGGACGCGTGACTTTCTCTTTGCCCCGACACAGAATAGGAAAGACGGAAAAACATGTTTTTCCAGAAATATCGTGCGTTCTGAACCTCAAATTTGGAAAAGCTACTCGACTTTACCAGATCTAAAGTCTGAGGAACGATTAAAACGTTTAAAGCAACTTGATCTCTGACTTGGGTATGGATTCATGTTTATCCTGGCAACACACACAGTGAGGAGGATTTTAATTTGGGAAGGAAAATTCCCAGAGCCTATATTTACATCAAGGAAAAGAAAATCTAACGCATTTGAATTGATACAGAGCTCTTTCTCCTAAAGTGTGCTTACTAAGATTACTAGAGATTAACTCTCTGCATTATGTTGTCCATTACTGCCTCTCTTCTACCATCGCTGTTTTCCTTCTCCCCGGCCGGGGTTCCACATTTATCTGACGCACTATGACGGTCATTGCTTTGGGCTGAAATGGAACAATTAGGGGCTGACAGTTGTTTTCTCGTGGCAGGAATGAGCACAGTGCAGCTTCAGATGCCTCGGGCTAAAAGGTTAATGGAAAGAAATTCCTGTGAGCACAGCGATTTTGAGTCAGAGAGGCATCATCTGAAGCCTGTTTATGGTGTTTCAAGGTATTTTTCTGCCTCTTTTCTAAATTCTCCCTCTTCCTCAGCCTCCAGAGGAGCTGCGGTATCCTAAGTACAGAGGAGCGATGAAACTTTCCTACATCAACGACGTTCCTGTCAACCTCTTCAACTACAAGCGTGCTGTCAATATGCAGACAAAGCAGCGCACCGCTAAGTAAGACTGGTTTATAAATAGCCGTGGCTGTCTGAAGAAAAGGAGAATAAAAACAAAAGACAATGATTAAGATACTTGTTTTGTTTTTATCTGTTCAGAATCCCTCAGACAGAGTTGTGTAATTATTATGACGGGACAGGTTACCGCATGGCCTTCTTAAAGGAGCCGCAGCAGGAGAAGCGGCGGCTGTTCAGATTCAACACGAGCAGCCGAGAGACAAACGCCCTTTTGTTCTACATCGGAAATGAAGTATGTGTCCGTTACTAAAATGAACTGAAGACAAATCGGTCTAACCGATTGGTTAGACAGATACACACCAGTCGCCACTGGTGTGTATCTGTAGTACCTTGCAAAAGTTTTCATACTAATTTTGCACAGATTGTCATATTTATACGACTCTCTCTGAATTGAGTTTGCGTGCCCACCTAATGACTGCAAGGGGTCTGCAGCTTCCACCCACAGTCCAAAAATACTCATGGATTGTGTGAATGGATGAAAGAATTCTTGATTATGTTGTT
>NW_028263373.1:5762976-5768155 GCF_051168715.1 Poecilia mexicana | reverse complement strand
TTGGATTTTTTTTTGTTGTTGCAAAGAATAGATATCTCTTTGTCGAGAAAACTGGCTTGGAAGTGTGAGATCTCTCCAGGTACACGCAGAAAACGGGGTAATGGCCTGAGAAATAACAGTGATCTTGTATATTGATTTAAGGATGATTAATGAAGTGAAATACAAATTACATATGGGTGTAACAGTTGGAATGATTGATGTTTTTGTAATTACAATGTCTGTAATGTATAATTGGAATATATATTCTGTATTCATGATCTGTAGTAACGGTAACAACTTGATTGTTGTATATTGTCAATGATTTGAGGTGATGACACTTAAGTCACAGAATAGATAAAGAATGGAGAAGTATACTGAGGGTTATAAGCAGATAAAACAAAATGATGTTTTGAGTTGATTATGTTTCATAATACATTATAGAGGACTGCAGATTTGAGTACATGAGAAAAAGGAACGAACTGTGTCACAAGCAGTGCACTGGCTGGGCGGAGGTCCCAGAACAACTCCAAAAAAGGCAGCAACTGCCAGATGGCCAGCAGAAAAACGAGAAGACCAAAAAAGGAGTTGCAGCAATCAGGCAGAGAAGAGGAAGGTCCGGGACTTTCCGCAGTCAGGGAGGAGCAAGGTTTGGGGAGAGTAGGTACTTTCCACTGAGACACTCAGGAAGGGTGAGTCATGAGACCTCTCCCACACACAACTATGGGCCAAGAGGGTTTAAAAGCCAACGAGCCTGGGAGGAAACTGTTCTTAGTCCGCGGCGCAGAAGGAGAGACAACGAGAAGATGCAGACGAAAGATCAGCAGAGGACCACACCCTGGGACCAAGGGAAAAGTTGAGACTTCACGCCGCAAAGAAGGGACAAGATCCACCTGCCCCAGCCTTGGTTCCTGAATTAGACTGGACCCTCTGCCTCCCCCCAACGATCCATATTCTACTGCGGCAGACTTGGAGAAAAGACAAAGGTCACTGAGTGATGAAGATCCTGTTCGTTTAAAGGACAACGGACAGATCGACTTTGCTGCTTTTCTGATAGAGAACTTTGCTCCGCCAGGACAGAGACTCTGACCAAGGACATCTGAAGACCTCAGCTGCCAAGATCGATTGCTACCGGGTGTGAGTTGAACTGCCCCCAGAAGCCTCGCTTAGTGAAACTAGTGACACAGGTTAGGGTTAGAAATGAGAGTAGGTCATGACCGATTTTAATTTGATTCTATATTGCTACGAATTGTAACCTCTGAAAAACTCTGCTTGTTATTTACCCCTGCTAAAGCTTGCATAATAAATTACCTATTAAAATACCAATAGAACTTGTGGACATTGAAACTACTTGTGTCGTTTGATTATTAAGGGTTCTCTTGATAATAAGTAAAATTAACATACATGATTCCAGAGATGTGGTGGCTTCGTACTTTCCTTTGGTGAGTGATAAAATAATGGCCCTGGGACTTAAATCTAAGTCACTAAACCTAATCTAGCCGGTAACAAGTGCACGTTATTTTTAGGTGGAAAGCTACCGTTAACAGGAGTGGTTGTTGAAGCTACGCAGCAGTGTGGGCTACTCTGCTGACTGTTTCTCAACTGAAGAGGGCCGTAACTTCTGGATCTGAAGGTAGTTTCCTCCGCTGCCAGTTTAAACAGAAAATCTCCTATATACCTATTCTAGGGTAAGACCCGGGTTACAGGGATTTTCCGGACCTGTTAGACAGAGAACTGGTCAGTAGTCAGTCGGTGGTGGGGTTAGGGCGTGGCTGGCTATTGCAGAATAACGAACATCTTTTAACCATTTTTTGGTTTCAAAAATTTAAAGGTGTATGTTGGAGCCACACTGCAAAAACAAAACGTCTTATCAAGTATTTTTGGACTACTTTCTAGTGCAAATATCTTGGTACACTTAAGATAAAACTAACTTACATGTAACTTTTCATCAAGATATGAGCTTGTTTTAAGTAAATAATTTTGTATTGATGAAAAAGTAGTACTTCTAACTGGACATCTTTCCCTTGCTATAAGTGAAATAATCTGCCAATGTAATAAGTCCTTTTTTGTCGATATTAAGGAAAAAGTGACTTAAAACAAGCTCATATCTTGATGAAAAGTTACTTATATCTTACTTGTGTCTTATTTGAAGTGAAGAAAGATTTTTGCACTGGAAAATCTTTGGTAAGATTTTTTTGTTTGTTTTTGGGCATTGTAGTTTAATCTTTTGTAATGATTGTTCTAGTTCATGCAATGAACACTGCTCATTTGGATTAAAAACAAAGTCAAATTCTAAAGAAGCTCAAAGGGTCCAAAAGATGTATTTGAAAATGGGGGTGGGAGACACTAGTTATTTCTACATGAACATTATCAAAAGTAGAATTTTTATTTTTTCTGCAGAATGTATATTTAATTTGTCATGTCTTTAAACATCTTAACATTTTATAATCACATCTGTAAGGTCACCTACTCATGTTAATTCCGAGTTTTATTTGTAGTATTTGTATCTTAAGAACAATGTATTTGATCAAATGTTCTTGATGTTTGTCACTCCTTCTCAAACATAGTGACATGTATTTAAATCAATGAAGCATTAGCAATTTCTGCACAAGAGGCCTGGTATTTTATCTTCAGATCAGAAATATGATTGACTCCAAGATTAACTGAAGTTGCTGCTGACTGAGCCTGGTTTGAGGTGGTTCTGCAATATTACACTAGGGACCTGCTCAGCATCAGTGGTTGGTAGTGGCCAAAGGCCATGCTGTTGCAGAAGTTCTTCAAGAGTCTCTGGTGTGTTGGAATTTTCACCAAACACGTTAGTTGCTGTGCTGTTGGCACCCATGTTTGCCAACATCCGTTCAGTCCAGATTTGTGTTGGTGTTTTGTTTTCTGTACGCAAGGAATGGTGGTTCATGCTTTTCTGAATTGTTCTAGTCGGCTTTGAATCTCAGGAAAAAAAACTATATGAAGAGAAAGTTTGTGCCCATCGTCACTGGGATCCAAGAGAATCTTCAAGATTATAAAACATGCTATAAAATGGTTCCAGACCACATATCCCTCCAAAGATGCTCTATTCTCTGATTATGGATGGATTCCCCAGTGATATCACTCCGACGTAGGAGGTTCATCACCAGGTGGTGCATTCTCGCCACCATGATCTGACCTCACTCTAGAAGGGTAAGCCATAGTCTTGTTGCCTTGAGAAAATGAAATAGCACTGTTGAGGCGCGATTGTCTGTGCTATAGTTCAAGTAATTAAGCTCAAACATCCATCGATGTCACCATGGACCACAAACCCCCACCTAAATGGAAATACAAAAAAATGTATAAGAAATAATGTATGGAAATGTGTATAGTGAATTTAGCTTTAAAAAATCTACTCTGAAATACATCCTTGATATTTTCAGATACCTTATGAGACGCATGTTGCCATCAATATGCCATAAACTGTTGGGATACGGCACATGATGGACACGTCGAGTCACTGCGCTGCTCCACCTCCTTGCAGTTGCCATTGGGTTGATTTGAGCCATCATCTCACGGACCTTGCGCCGTGGAACCAACAGTCCTTGTGCATGTAGCAAACCTCACATCATCTGGTTCAAAGAAGGACATGTAGTGTTACTATTTCAAACCACCACACAATTTTACATTTTGAAAGTAATCTTTTATAGGTTTCAGATTTCACATCTGGTCATAAAATAAATTAAACTTTATCATTTGTGACAACATTAAATAATTAGTATTCTGCAACACCACTGTTGAACATATTACATATATTTGTTGGAAACCAACTTCAGCTTCGTGGGATTGAAGTTGTCTTATATTAGTTTCAAAGTCTTCATCAGTCACTGCAGCCCTTATTGGTACATCAAGTGCTTTGGTCTTCTTATAAAGAAATGATGGTGAGCATCCATATATGTTTGCCATCCTCTTGACCCTGTGTCCTTGGGCCAGAAGAAAGTCGATCTGCTCTCTTGTAATATGAATAGCCGGTCTCCCTCGACCAACTAAAATAGAATCATATTCAAATGCCACTGCATAATGTTTACTTTATACATCTGTTTTCCTCTGTCTGTCTGTCTATCTATCCTCTAGGTATCTCTTTGTCTCCTAAGGGTGACACTACGCATTTCACACAATGTATAAACTTATTTTGATATACATAATTTCCTGTTGCATGAACACTAAGCTTTAAACTTTCATAGACGCTGGAAAGCAAATTAAAGTGTGAATCATACAAAACCGGAGGTACGCTTTTATTTTCAGAGGAGCTAAAGGAGGGCCCTGTAATGCCTGGTGCCATCTAGCGTGTCAAACTCGAGAGCTGGCTGGCCTTATTATCATTTCCGAAGAGGCAGATAGCTTTACCACAGAATAAAAAACACATCTGGTTATTACCTGAACTGGCCCGAACTGGGAAATATTCCCCAGTTCCAGCTTGGACATGGGTCGATAGTAGCACTTTCAGCTCCCCTAAGCTGAAGAATAAAATGTGCAAAGAATAAAAGAATAAAAAATTCTTTGCACATTTCTTAAGCATTCCTCAAGTACATGATTTTCGCGCTCTCCGCATATCCCATACAGAAGAGCTCTGTCTATATTGTGGCATTTTCTTACAATTTTGTCCAAAACTGCCGCTTGCCGTACACCGAGCGACTGCACCTAAACGCCCCACAACGTCTGACGCAGTGACGTTGGTTCCAAAGCTCTATTGGCCAATAGTAGACATAGAAGGCAGCCCTCCTCATTAACACAGCGATGCAGCAGAAAAACCATAGACATAATATAAGCATAGACGCCTCATGGACCGCTCCGGCGCAGGAAATACGGCGGAAAAAAAACCTCTTGTTTATGTACTGTGCCACAGTACATAAACAAGAGGTTTTTTCTACTTCCGGTAATTTTAGACCTCTCTGTAACAACAGCACCACATGCTGACAAAAACAAGAATTACAACCAGTCGGTGAAATAAAATCAAAACATGGTTTACAAAATACATTTGACATGTACCCATTTTTCACCTGGTTACAATATATTTATGCTTTTATTTCTTACTATGTTGGTTTTGGTCCTCCATATGCAGTTCATGTATTGGAGAAATAATTAAATGTTGATGACATTTGAGGATATTTTTTAAATTGCTTTTTGTGGAATCCTTTATGCGTCCCAGCCTCACCCAGACTCTGCCTCTAGCGGCCCC
>NW_028263373.1:3476230-3516230 GCF_051168715.1 Poecilia mexicana | reverse complement strand
AAGCAACAGGTGAGGGCAGACACCAGTGGAGACGAACCAATCGATGAGCCGGTCGCCTCTGAGGGGGCGGAGCCTGTCTGACAGCCAGGTGTGTTCAGGCTTCCCTCCTAGGTCATCTGCAGGAGCTGGGTCTGCTCAGCAGGGGGCGCTGCTTTGTGGAATTCGGCGCTGGCCGGGGAAAGCTGTCCCACTGGATCCACCGGGCCCTGCAGAACCCTGAGTGTGAGGGGGTCGCCATGGAAACCAGCCAGGACCTTCAGCTGCTGCTGGTGGAGCGCTGCAGCACCCGCTTCAAGGTAGGAGAACCAGGGAACCAGAACCGGTCCGGATCAGATAAATATTGATATAAATCCATGAAACCGACCAGAACTAGAACTGGACCCGCCCCTCTCACCTTTTCCCTTCTTCAGGTGGACGGGAAGCACCAGGGTTCTGCAGACCCATTTGAGCGGCTACAGGTGGACATTCAGCACCTGGACTTGAGTAAGACCCAGCATCTTCTGAAGCTCTGTATTGCTGGTTCTGCCCCGGTTCTGACCCGGTTTTATGCAGGTAAAGTTCCAGTGCTGAGGGAGAAAGCGCTGCCGTTGGTGGGAGTCGGGAAGCATCTCTGTGGAGCAGCGACAGGTGAGAGCTGCAGGTCCAATTCAGCTGCTAGATCCCAGTTCTGGTTCTGGTTCTGCCCCCAGATCTGGCCCTGCGCTGCCTACTGGACACGGCCGGAGCCCGACCAGACACCCAGCCACTTCCCAAGCGCCTCAGAGGGCCAGAGCCTGGCTCCGGTACTGGTCCGGTTCTGGGCCTGGCCGTGGCATTATGCTGCCACCACCGCTGTGAGTGGCGTCACTACGTGGGTCAGCAGTTCTTCCTCCAGAGAGGACTCGGACCCACCGAGTTCTCCGCCTTCTGCCGCATGTCCAGCTGGGCCACCTGCGGTCCGCCGGCCAATCACAGCAGAGCGGCCAGTAAGAGCGGAGCGGCCAATCAGAGCGGAGCGGCTGAAGATCATGAAGAAGCGGAGCGGCTGGCGGCGCTCAGCAGGTAAAGCTTTCATTTCTGCCGGAGGCTCTGGAGCAGCAGTACCTCCTGGTACTGATCCATCCTCCTGTGGTTCTGCAGGTTCTGGTCGGCAGCAGAACGGGAGCATCTGGGTCGGCTCTGTAAGCTGCTGATTGACAGCGGTAGGCGGGACTTCCTGCGGACCAGAGGCTTCAGCAGTCGTCTGATTGGCTACATAGACGCAGAGGTGACCTTGGAGAACATTCTGCTGACCGCCCTGTCCTCGTCCTGATGGACTTGCCCGGTTCTGGCCTGGTTCACGCCCTGCTGGACTGGACCTGTTAGGTTCTGGTTCCTGTCCGGAACCAGCAGCTGTAATAAAAGCGTCTGTCTGTGGATCAGAATCCGTTTATTAAAGTCAAACTTGATCAGTTCCAGTTTCTGGTTTCAATTCTGTCTCTTGATCCAAACTGGGTTCTGGTTCTGATCCGGTTCACCGGAATCAGGCAGTAGAGGGACCGAGCTGAACCAGGTCATGTCTGGGCTGGTCTTCATCCGTCTCTGAAAGGTCCATAACAGAAAAACATCAAAACCTTGGTCAGAACCCTCCGGCCCGGTTAGTGGTACCATTAGACCGTGATCAACATGGAGGTTAATGTTTGGGTCAGATGGTTCCGTTAATCCAGTTAGTGGGTCAGGTTCTGCCGTGGTGACCCGGTTACAGCCAAAGACCAGTTTACTAGTAAGGGTTAGAGTCCAGAACCGGCAGTACCATCAGAACCGGCAGTACTAACGGTGGAGGCGGTGCGCACTCAGCACGGCGTAGTTTCTCTTCCGGGCCTCCTGGATGTAGGTGAGCATGAAGTCCCGTCCAAACATCTCCCGGTCGTCTTCCCCGTCCTCCGTCCTCAGAGGCAGAGACACGTCCACAATCAGAGGGTTGTCCCGGAAATTCACAAACCTGTCCACAAGAGACGGCGCAGAATCGGTCCATGAGACCGAGACATGAGAGACCAACCTGAGACTGACGCACTGAAGATTGCCCAACTTGGACAGTCTGTCTAATCCTGAGTTACCGTCTACATTCTGTAAGAGAGTAAAATCATTAACTTCTGGTTCGTTTTATTCTCTTGTCCTCCCGGATTCAGTGATTCCATGTGTGGAAACAAAAGCCACACAGAGATAACCGACGCTCCACGTCGTACATTTACATAGGCACAGTTATTTCAGATATTTGCAGATCAGACACTGGATTAAGAGCCAAACAGAGATATTTCCAAATAAACCAGAGGAAACTCTCCTGAAACATGTTGATTAGATACTAAACGTACAAAAGGACTTATTTATTGTGTTTACAAAATTGTTCTTGATTACTCATCAGCTTATGACACCAAAAAAATCTAAATGGGAGTCAGACTGCAAATACGATGACAAAAACTGGAGCAGATTACTAAATTCATCTCAAATTCAATTTAATATTTTACACCGCATATACTATACCCCATACAGGTTGAATAAACTGAATGCCAACATCACTGCCAAATGTCAAAGGTGTAAAATGTGTGTAGTGGATCTTCATGTGCTTTGGAGCTGCATACACTGGAAAGCCTACTGGAATAATGTAACTCAGACAACAGCAGCAGTTTGTGAGCTTTCTGTAGACGCTGACCTCAGGATTTGGATACTTGGAGATGTTACGTCCTGGAAATTATATCCTTGCAAGAAATACTGTGTTTTGTTAGCATCATCTGCAGCAAAAAAATGTATATTTAAAAATTGTAAATCTGTGGAGCCTCCAAACCAGAAACATTGGATCAACGACCTGTTGTCATGCTGTACTCCTGAAACATGTTTTCACTCGATACGGGGACATTGGCTAAGTTCAGCCGGATTTGGACTCTTTCTGGACCTTCTAACCAGATTAGATCTGAGAGACTGATTTGTATTGATCTTTACTGTCTTATTTATTTATTTAATATTTTTGTTGAATTTCTTTTCTCTTGACTCTGGCCTTTCAAAAATATGTGAAGTGTTAAATATATTACTGCATCTGTTGTTACATGGAGAGAGTGGGTGGGTTTTATTTTTGAAGTGTTTTCACAACAAAAGAAGGTAGTATTGTACACTTGATGTAGATTTTGTATGGCTGAACCTTCTGAATAAAAATATCTATACAAAAAAAACGCATAAAATCACATCAACAACACAGACACACTAAAACAGACATTCATTTACCTGAGACAGAAAAGGAAGAAGAAAAAAAAGGGAAAGATGCGTTTTTGGAGAGTTGCTGATGCAAAAGCAAAAACATCAATCTGATTTGTTACTCCTGTGTACAAAGGTTTATAGTAAAGGTGTGCTTTTCTCTTTAATATATTCAAATAAGGCGTATCACTGCTTGTCCAAGCTCTCAAACTTTCTTTTAAGTTGTACCCTCCCTCAGCAAATTCTGAGAGCAACTGTGAAGAAAGAAGAACAGAGTTCCTCATGAACTGTCCTGAACTCCTGCTGTTTTATGGCTTTCTGAGCAGAGAAAAACAGAGATGGGCATTTCTCAGATATTTGTGAAACTGGAATCTGTCCCGTTTTCTCCCTACTCAGATACCTCAAAGAGAAACTTAAATCCTGTAGGAAGTTGAAGTAAATATTATCTCCAGACCTCATTTGTTCTCCTGTCATTCAGCACTTTAAAAGATTGACTTGCTGTAAACTAAAAGTAACACAAAGGTCAGCAGAATGAGGTGAAACTCCTTTTTCTAACCTATCAAATGAAAGAATCAATCCTGAGTATAAGAATTAACACCATCATTTTCCAAGAACCTTTCACTATAAACTTGAGCAATTTTCAAATACTAAACAAAACATTTTCTTTCACATATTTTCTATTTGATTCTGATAAACTAGCAGATATTACAAGTCACTAACTAAAATTATTAATTCTAAAACTATAATTAGACCAGAGGTTCCCAAACTGTGGGGCGCGCCCCCTAGGGGCGATGAAAAAAAAACATGATCGCTGTATGCTCTGGGTTTTAACCTTTGAATGACCAACTCTCTGTTATTCCTCTGTCAGTTGGATACAGTAGAGGCTTCCACACTTCCCATATTTGTGTCCTCTGTCACTTTTATCAGCAGTTAAAACTGTTTAATCCGTTGTTAACATGTTGTAAACTGTTTTTCCGAGCCGCCTTCAAACGCAACATGAGCGCTACGCCGCTCGCGCTGGGTTTCCACCTGTGAAGGAGACCTGCTGCTGCTGGGCGGAGCTACAGGTGAGTTAGAATCATGGCAGCAAAACACAAAGAACTTTTCACAGTTTTTCCCCCAAACTAACCGACTGTTGAGTAAAGCTGCTGGATGAAGGTAAAGTTAGCTAAAGGATGACTTTAGCTAACTTTACCTAGTTAGCTAAAGGTAAAGTTAGCTAAAGGATGACTAGCTAATATTAATACAGCACCTTAAGCTTGTTAACAAGTAGCCTGTAGGCTACCGATGTCTATGTTCAGCTACGTACATTCATTTTGCCCACAAAAGAAGTTGACCCCCCCACACCTATTTGCAAACCATAAGGGGGCAGGAGAAAAAGTTAGGGAACCACTGGATTAGACTATTTTCAACAGAGCATGCTGTTAATAACTAAGAAAAATGTCTTACAAATTAGATGATAGTGGTTTTAGATATTCTATGTTGTATTCAGTTTTTCTTCACCATCCCAGATGCTAGTTTGGAAAACTTTTATATCCTGTGAACAGAGCTAACTTCTCTCCCGCTCATCCAAGTGAAGCTGCCTTCTTGCAGATGCTAATTTTATGGCCTCTGATAACCAAACACTAAAAGCTCCCTTCAGATCTCTATCATTCCTCCTGTAAGTTGAGAACTTACCCATCAATAGTTTTAGATTAAATCATTAACACAAACCTATTCTAAATTAAGAATTTGGTTCAAAATAACCATGCTCAATACACCTTTTTCGCATGTAGTGTGATTAACTGTATTAAACGCTAAAAATATTCAATTTCCTCAACAATTCTTAGAGAGGTGTACCTGAGGTTGGTCATGTCCTCCATCAGGGATGGGATGTCCCTCAGCCTGTTGCTGCTGAGGACCAGCGTGTCCAATCTGGACATCCTGCTGATGTTCTCTGGCAGGATCTGCAGCTCATTCCTCTGCAGCCACAGCGTCTGCAGCATCTGCATCCTGAGGACAGACACGTCCCATTGGTCCACTGGGCCACATGGGGGCGGAGGGCAGGTGTCCCTACCTGTGGATGTCGTCAGGCAGCTGCTGCAGGCGGTTGCCCCCCATGTCGAGCCACTGCAGCGCCGGCAGGGCAACGACACAATCTGGCAGGGAGACGAAGTCATTCATGGACAGATCCAGGTGCTGCAGCCGCACCAAGTTCCTCAGCTGGAGATCGACAGAGATGGGTCAACTGGACCGGACCCAGACTGGACTGGTACCTGGTCCGGGACCTGGAATGATACCTGGTCTGGGAGCTCCTTCAGGTCCCGGTTCATGGCCAGCTCCAACCTCTCCAGACTCTCACAGCCACCGAGTTCTTCAGGAACGACTCGGATCCGGTTGTAGCTCAGCAGCAGCTCTCTGAGCCGGGTCAGCTTCCCTGAGACGAGAACCGGGTCACGACAGGTGTTCAGAGGCCGGGGCTGGATAGACCCAGTATGGGTCAACTGGGCCCAGTCGGTGCTCACCGATCTGCTGCGGAATCTCGGTGACGGCGTTCCTGGATAGGTCCAGAATCAAGAGATTCTGGAAGCTGCAGATAAATGGTGGAACCTTCAGCAGGCCGGTTCTGTGGATCTGCCACTCCTGGACCTGGACGAACCGAACCAGACACGCCGGCAGGTTCTGAGACAAACACATACGGGTCAACAGGACGTTCTGGACCAGCGAACCGGTACGGTCCCTGGGCGGTACCTTCCACTCCTCTTGTTCTATCCGGAGAACCAGCCGTCCATCTTCTGTCTGCAGCTTCTCCCTGAGGCGGGCCAGAACCGCCCGGTCCTCCCAGACCCGGACGCTCAGCCTGGCCCAGAACGGGTCGCAGCAGTTAGATCCTGGTTCTGAAGAACCTCTGATCTCAGTTTGGTTCTGAACACCATTCTCCTGGTCCGGCCCGATCTAGTTCTTATGCAGACGAGCTTATGAACTGGAACCAGTATGTGGAGCCATACTGGTCCCAGTTCAGGCAGATTCTTGGTGTCTGAACACAACAGGACTCAGAGCTGAAGACTTCATAACTCTGTTACCATGACAACCACCTGACGTTGCTCGCTGGGTGTGAATGACCGGGATTAAACCAATGATAATATCAGCCAATAGGAATGAGTGGGCGGGGTCTAACCTGCCTGTGGCCCCGCCCCTGGACGGTCTCCTCCTCTCCTCCTCCTCCTCCCTCCGTCTCTGGATCCGGGTCTCCCACAGAGCTTTGATGGAGCTCACCGAGCCACACTCTGCCACGCCCACCATGATGTCACGGCGCGCAGGACGACCTCTGACCTCTGGACGTGTTCCTCAACCTCTGCTGAGGACGCAGGAGGACAGTATGTGACGTAACATCGATGTGCGCATGCGGATTACCATAAGGCAGGGGCTCGGTTAAGGGGTGAAAAGTGATGACGATTCTAGGGGCCCTGACCAGCAGGGGGCCCTCCACAATTTAATTACTTATATTTTGTTCATAGAAATAAAATAAAAAAAATTTGGGGTCCTGTCAAATACAAAATTAATCATATTGTATTTTCAAAGATTGTGTTTAGCAGTAAAAATTTTATGTTGCCCCTCCCAGACCAAAAAACACACATCTGTTTTTGCCCTGAACCCCCCCATCTGCGTTAAATGGTTCGTTCCTGCTTGGAGAGCTTAACAGTGACGTATGGAGCTACAGTCGGTAGAAGCTGCAGCTGAATGCAGCGGCGACTGTGGGAGTTACTATACTGCTCAGAAAAGTTATAGAATCAGGTTTTCAAAAACAAAATAGAAAGAGAGAAAGGCAAGAGTGTTGATTTATAACCCAGTTTTTCTCCGAGAGAGGTCAGTAGACTGTGTGAGATTATCAACCATTTAGCATAATTAGCTTAGCTATAAACTGTTTGCCTCAATTTCACAGCATTTAATGAATTAAGGGAAAAAATTACCAACATTTTCATATACTAACTTGACCCTTGTACCTTTTACCACTTAACAGACGAGTCAGCCAGCAGCAGCTCTAACCCACGTCCCTCCTGACTCGTCCTCTCCTAAGTGAAATTAAAGCTGCAGTAACTTTTATATAAATATTTTTTTCACATATTTGTTAAAACTGTCGTTATGTTGTGACAGTATGGTATGAGAGGTAATCTGTGAAAAATCTATTTCCTCTGCTTTCTCCCAGTGCTAGAAACAACCAATCAGTGACAGGAGAGTTTTAGTGCTGTCAATCACCATCTCATGTGGTGCTGCTCCGCCTTGATCTGTACCGTGCTACAGCTAGCATAGCACAGAGCTGTGCAGATTCAAACTGTGAATGCTCAGTTTAGTTAGCATAGCTACCAATGATGCCAGATAAACGGTTTCTTGTAATGATAAGTTGTTTCTCCACCATTAGCACATTTAGCAGTGAGTGAATGAGGATGATTGACAGCGCTAACAGCATCATACTAGTTCTGATTGGTGGTTTTGGTCAGAACGGTTCATTACTTTAACCAGTAATAGTAATTCAGGGAGGAGATGGAGGAGATTGATTGTTTTCACAGATTATCTGTCTCATAACAAACTGCTACAACATGATGACAGCTTTAACAAATATGGAGAAAATACTTTTATTAGTTATGTACTGCAGCTTGAATAAAATGCAACTACATAGCATTTTGAGAAGTCTGGATTGTTTTATGTGTATTTTGCACGTTGCTTTTGACTGTTGCTCATGGGGAGACATTTCAGTATCTAATAGAAAAAGTTTAAGCAGCCTACTTACACACTGGATGTGGACTGTTGGATGTTAAATTCATGAACAGTAAATATTGTGCTAGTGTCAGTATTGGACCACAAGCCTTTAAAATTGTGATGCTTTTTATGGGTCAAATAGACTCAAAACATTGTAACAGCAGCTGCTCGGGGGGCCCAAACTAATTTTTTGTCAGGGGGCCCAAGATTCCTGGCGGCCATAAGGTATGCTGGATTTACAGGTATGACAGATAGTCAGAACACCTGTTTGGGAGTTTAAACTCCCTTTTGGTGCTTAGGGTTACGTCGGGTTTAAATACTGTGATGAAATACTGAGTATCATGCTAGCAGTCACTGCTAATTGCTGCTGGCTAGTGTGAAGGAATTGAGTGGGGCGGAGCTGCGTCTTGAAGGCGGGGCTAGGTCCACCCAGGTGTTTAACAACTGGGAGGTTGAATCAACACAACTCTTAAAAAGATGAAGGAAAGATTTTACGTGATTCTGGCCCTTTAACAACCACAAACTGCTGGAAATGTGAGCAGCTAAGCTTCTGTGACCCAGTTTTAAACTGGACCTCCTGTACCAGGGGGCTGTTTTATCTGCATTTCTGAAGAACCAGAGACCGGTTGGCCAGTTCTGGAACCAGACTGTTAGTAAAATTCAGATTCTCACCTTGGAGTTCTGCCGCCGTCCTTCATGCTGCAACCCGACCTCCGATCTGTTGGCCAAGAATAGTGCGGGTCACGTGACCCAGACTGCCGGGTCACGTGACTGCCATGTGACCCGAAAGGATCTGACTGCAGCTGCTTCCTGTAGGAATGTGTTCAAGACTGTGTCTGTGTAAGACTGGTGTCTCCTTGTTGTTGGACCAGAACCGTATTGGACCAGAACCAGACAGGAAGTGTTTTCAGCAGCTTTATTGAGATCTTCCCACTAAACATAGAAAAGCTTTACATGACTGTGACCGGAGCAGGACCCTGGAGCTGCCAGCAGGGCGGCGACACCGACCACCCCATCATCAGGAGACGCTCTGGTTCTGAACCGGCCCGGCTCCCGACTCGTTGAGCCAAACCGGGTCCGACTGCGGCCCTCCAGAGCCACCGGGCCAGACTTTGCAGCTGACCTTTGACCCGGGGCAGTGCCAAAGACACGCGGGACATGAAGGACCGACATGGGACGCCACCCGTAACCACGGTTACGCGGCGCCCAGTAGTTCCAGTGCTACAGGAGGAGGGGGCGGAGCCTGAAAGGTCAGCTGGTCACAACCTGTGGTTGTGAGGAACCTGCCGGATGGTTCTGGATCTCCCGGCGTCTACTTGGTTGTCATGGTAACCGCCCCCAGGGTCCTGCTCAAAGGCAACAAGGAAGCTACGGAGCGACAGGAAGGCCTCAGACACAAACAGGAAGTGAAGGCGTGGGATGGGCGGGGCCGTGGGCCCGAGGGGCCGGCCTCCCCGGGGCTCATGGTACAAGTGTCTATTTCAGATCCAGAACCATGCTGGCTGGGTTCTCCAGGTACTCCCGCCACAGGTTGGAGAAGCGACACATGGTGGCGCCGTCGATGAGGCGGTGATCCGCCGACCAGCTCACCTTCATGATGTGGGCCGCCTTCACCTGACCGTCTGGGTCGAACCGCGGCAGAACCTGGAAGGAAACAACAGTTAATCCTAGAGAACCAATCAGAATCCCCCCTGGATGGATCCTCACTCTGATTGGCCGATCAGGAACACCTGGTCTCACCTGGCTGCTAGGATCAGATCATTCACCGTTTTATATTCTAAACCAGTGTTTCTCAACCTTTTTGGGCCAGCGCCCCCCAGCCCTTATCCAGGTCCCTCACCGCCCCCACCAAAGAATTTGCAGGCTACTTTGCCCTGACTATTATTTTATCATGAATATTACTGTCACTATTGATTTTTATGCTTGTTTCTGTATTTATCATCAAAATAATTTCCCAGAGAACAAAAAACTCATGAGAATAGAAATTATTTTCACAGGTGTCTATGAAAAATTTAATGAACATTCAAGTTAAAATCATAGCTCTTCTTCTCTTCAGTGTTTCTGGTGGTGCAGCTCTGTGCTGCCTTCAGGAGAATGGGACATCAGAGCATCATCCATAAAACTTCACCCACATGGCATTTAGTGTGCAAACCAGAGCTTTCAGTGGAAAAACTAAAGTTCCTTTTAATGCCATAGGAATATGAGACAGAAACATGGATCATATCTTTATATAGACCTGTCTATTGATTATGGATTAATAGTTTTACTGGACAGAAATTACAAAGAACAAATCTGGTTCTTAATCAAATCATAATGAGTCAAACTGAAAGTGTCATGGAGTGTCATTTAGTTTCCTCTGATTAGTATTATCCTCTCCTGGTTTATTGCTGTGTCCACTTTAGTTCATTTCCTGTTGTTAGATTTATTTTATCATTTACTGACCATCATTAATCTTCACTCATCACCTGCTGCGCCGTCTAATCGTCATGTTTCACATCATGTGTTGATTTTTCACTGTTCAGCGTCAGATTCTGTTTTTATGCCATAATTCACATCTAGTTCGTCGCTCCGTTTTATGTCCCGCTTCTCCTGTTTCAGAGTTTTGCCAATGTGCGCATCGTTTTGTTTTTTTTAACCCCTTAGGTGCAGGGCGTACCAATGGGGAAAAGTCAGACTGACATAAACCTTTTAAAACAACGGAAACAATTTCGGTATTTTGATCATTGAAATTTAAAAGTGCTGTGTTGTTCCATCAGCCCCGTTTCATACCGGACTGCTTACAGCTCCGGTGTTAAAATGAACGCTCTCTATCGTGGTGTCACCATGGAGGGATTTCTTTATTTAAATGGTTCATTTTTCAGAGGGACACACAGTGAGGGTATCGTGATTTTAGTAATTACATGTTTATAAGAGCGATTTTCTGTTGTCCTTCCATGGAAGCGGGCAGCTTTCAAACGGAAATAAAACACTTTAATATAAGTTGCTGCTTTAACATGATCACAGAACTGAAAAAAACATGTGTACAAAAATACCAGACAAAGTGAATCACAGCAACGTCATCAGCCGGTGAGACGCTGAACTGATGCGGTGAAGCTACTAGTAGCAGGAGCTACAAGCTACAAACACTGAATAGAAGAAGAAGAAGAAGAAGAGCTGCCATCGATATAGTTCTAGCCAAGCATGATTTAATGTTACACAATACAGTTTTACCAAGTTGCTCAGAGTCTAAACTGGTATTGTTGTGATTGTAAGGTGTAAAGTTTACCTTCGACCAAACGCTCCCCAAAGGTATCCCAGCGCCCCCTGCCGTCCTCTGAACGGCCCCCAGGGGGCGGTACCGCCCACGTTGAGAACGCGAATTTAAACTGTGGCTGAAAACTGAGAACTGTTTCCTGAACGATTATTAAATCAAGTCAGGTTTTCATTTTCGTCGCCCGCAGCTGGAATAGTTTTACTGACACGGTCTTCCTCCAGCTGAGGGCGCTCAGGGCCTCCATGTGACCTTCACGTGACCCCTACTGAAGGGTTGACCCCGGTCTGGACCAACACTCGTGCAGACCTGGAACGGATTCGGTTCTGGAGCTGGTTCTGGAACCAACCTGGATTTTCCCCAGCGCTCCGATGGCGACCTCTGGAGGAAGAATGACCGGCTTGGCGTACGTCCCTCCGATCTGAAACAGAAACACAGAGCGGTCAGACCGGGTCGGACCGGGTCAGGAAGCCCGGCGGACTCACCGATCCGATGTTGGACAGAGTGAAGGTTCCCCCGCTCAGCTCGGCCGTCCCCAGCTGGCCGGCGGCGCCCAACGCCTGCAGCCGGGTCAACTCCTGGGCCACCTGGAAGACGCTGAGCAGCTGGACGCTCTTCACGCTGGGGACCAGCAGGCCCTGGCTGGTGTCCATGGCAACGCCGATGTTATGGGATGCCTGCCGAGACGCCGCGTCAGCAACATGTAGCCGAGTCAGTAATGCGTTGCCACACGGGCCCTGCTGACCCACCTTGAAAGTGATGTTCTGGCAGCCTTCGTCCAGCGTCGAGTTCAGGATGGGGAAGTGAAGCAGGCTGAGGGAGGCGGCCTGAGAGAGAGTTCAGCCAATCACAACATCGCTGTTCAACCCTCAACCAGCTGCGGTCTGAGCTATCCGCTCACCTTGATGAAGAACGGCAGGTAGCTGAGTTTGACGCCGCGTCTCTCAGCGACCGGCTTCAGTTCGGACCGCAGCAGAACCAATCGGCTCAGGTCGACCTCATCACAGTAACCAAAGTGAGGGATCTTCAGCGCCGCCGTCATCGTCTTCACCATGGCTTTGTGGAAACCTGCAGACAAACATGGAATGTCTCAGCGCGACACAGAGAACCTCATCCAGGCGTTTATCTTCAGTCTCATTGTTTCCTGCAGCAGCGTCTTCACTGGTCTGACCACCAAAACGATCCTCCAGCTGCAGCTGATCCAGAAGCTGCTGCAGCTGTTCTGACTAGAACCAGGAAGACGGAGACATAACACCAGATCTACAGTCCTGCAGCTGTAGCTCAGAGAACAGACTGTAAAATCCTGTTAGTCTATAAATCACTGGACGGTTTAGCACCACAACCATTAAAGATCTGCTGTTGCTGTATCAACCTGCCAGACCCTCAGGTTCTGGTTCTGGTTCTGCTCTGCATCCAGAACCAGAACCAATCAAGGAGAAGCAGCATTCAGCTTCTATGCACCACAAATTTGGAACAAACTTCCAGAAAACTGTAAAACAGCTGAAACACTGAGAGCCTTTAAATCTCAACTTAAAACCCACCTGGTTAGTTTTATTTGAAACGTAATTAATTATGAATTTATTGATGGCATCGACTTAATGTCATGTTTTGATTCAACGCTGCATGACTTTGTGTTTTTGTGTTTGTTATGAGGTAAAGCTCTTTGAAATGTCTTCCTGCTGAAATCTGCTGTACAGATAAAATTTGATTGATTGATTTGATTGACATGATCCAGCTGACGTCACACGACCCGGTACTGGTCCAACGGGTCTGACCTTTGAGTGGCTCCGTCACATCCTTCCCGGTGAAGACGGGTCTGGGGGTCGCAGGTGGAGGTCTGACCCCAGCTGGGGCGCTGAGGGGTGGTGCGGCGACGGGGGCGGGGCCTGGCGTCTGGATCTCCTGGAAGAGAGGAGCTGGAGGCAAGATGGCGCCGGTCTGCTTGGCCAGGAAGTTCAGGATGTCCTCCTTCAGGATGCGTCCATCCTTCCCCGTCCCCACCACCTCACTGAGTTTGATCTGAGGGGACGCAGCAGAGACATCACATACCAGCTCTGGACCTTCTGTCCACCTGTCCATCACGGACAGACTCCTCAGGTGCATCTCTGGATCATCTGGCGGTCAGAGCTGCCACCGCCCGGTCGGCTCAGGAACGACGGGACGGACACGATAGACAGAGACATGATGGACAGACTCACGTTGTTCTCCATGGCGAGGCGGCGGACGGCGGGCGTGGCCTGGGTCTTGTGACCTTTGATCTCTTGGTGGGTGTGCTCCTCATGGGCCATGGCAGGCGTCTCCACCACATCCTCCTGGCTCAGCTCTGGGGGACGGACGTCAGAGACTAGTGGTCCTGAAGGGACGGATGGGACCGGGCGGAACGGTCGGCGCCACCTCACCTGATGCAGACTCCGTCTCGATGTCCACCAGCGGCTTGCCCACCAGGGCGGTGGCGTCGGCGTCGTAGTACAGCCTCCTGATGACGCCGTCGTAGCGGCTGGTGATGGTGACGGACGCTTTGTCGCTCTGGACCTCGCAGATGCTGTCAAACTGAGACACCCTGTCCCCCTCCTTCACGTACCTGAGACAGGTGAGACCAGGTGGAGGGGCTGGTCAGGAAGTCACATGACTTCAAAGAGTACAAATGTGAGCTAAAGGAAGGTAACAGGAGCTAGTGGGAGCTAATGAAATCAGAAGCTAATAAAAGCTAACGAATGCTGCTGCGGCCCAGCAGAACCGGGCCTGGTTCCTACCACTCCTTGACCGTGACCTCCATGATGCCCTCTCCGATGTCGGACAGCTTGAACTGGACCACGGGTCGGTGTCGCGCTGCGAGACACAGACGCCATCAGCTGCTGTTCTTGTGGCTGCAGGTCGCCATAGCAACTGCATCCTCCAGGACGGGGGATGACCAAGACCGGAACCGGTTTGGACTTACCCATGGCGGTGTGCAGCGTCCTGCTGCAAGACGTCTGCAGTGACGCGGCCCATCTGGACGGCACCGGCTCGGTTCTGCTCAGCCTCAGGTTCTGGGGTCCAAAACTCCTCCGGCGGTACTGCTGGGTCAGCTGGCAGAGAGAACCAGAACCACAGTTACCAGGTCAGAACCGGAACTGGCGTTCAGTGGGATGTGATTAAAGGGTCAGTCAGAAACAACAATCTGCTCCTGATCTCAAATGGACCTCAGAACATTTTCCTCTGGACCGCCTCAGGAAAATCTTGGAGAGAAAAATTCCAGAAACTACCCGGATCCTCACAACAAAACCCCTAAACCAGCTTATACCTACTAAAATTATAGGTATTAAATTCCTCCATTGAACATCAACACGTCTCCTGGCTTTAAAGTGAGTCCTACAACACACCGGGAGCCAGAGCAGAGAGGCCAGAACCGGAGTTATGTGATCGGTTCTGTGGGTTCTGGTTCAAAGCCCGGCTGCAGCCGTGGAGGATCCACTCAGAGCCACTAAGAGGCCGTTACAGAAGTCTGAGCGAGAAGAAATAAAAGCATGGACAGACTTTCTAACTCATCATGTGATAAAAAAGCTCGCAGCTTCCAAATATTCCTTAAATGGTAAAATCAGTTGCCAGCTAACAGTTTGCAATGATTGTCCAATGACAGAACGCCCAGATTTCTGAGGCTACTTTTGTTCCAAGGGTTTAAAAACCCAAGATGCTTCCTGATTTCCGTGATTTTCTCACCAGGAGCTACGATGAGCGTCTCGGTCCTGCCTGAGGTCATTCAGACAGATTTTAGTGCCAGACAGGCAGTTACTGAGTTCAGTCAATTTGTACATTCAGAGGATGGAAATGAACAATATATGTGCATATCGTCAGCATACACATGGTATGAGACGTTACCGTAGCGATTTAAAATAAGGCCCAGTGGGCCCAAAACTGAACCCTGGGGCCTCCCAGCATCAGAGTGACCACTGTTCATAGAAACAGGAACAGACCTGTCAGATAATGTTCTCCCAGTCCCAGAGCAGGCAGAACATTATGACCAACAGCTGCGGCTTTCTTCAGACTGGGATCCAACTGGACCGAGCCGTCAGCAGCAGAATCTCTGACAGAACATGAACGCACCATCAACCCTGGATTCTACCGGAACCAGCAGCTCAGGGGAGCCCACCGGTTCGGTTCGGGAAAGACAGAACCCGCTGTCCATTGCTCCAGAACGGAACCGACCCGGATCCATACCATCACAACCCATTTAGCCTCAGTTAGCACCGTAGTGACGTAACGCCTGCGTCACCAGCAGCTTTTAGCGTCAGCCGCGCAGGCGCTAAAAAGCAAAGCGGCCTGTTTGGGTTCCAGTGTGGTTCAAGTTCGTTTCGGCGTGGTTCCGGTTCGGTTTGCTCCTCACCAGAACTCTGAGAGCGCTGAAGGATCCTCTGGTCACCGCCGCCATCTGTGCTCTCCGATGCACGCCCCCGACTGCAGCCAATCAGCGCGCTCCGCGTTCTTCTTCTGCGGCAGGAGGCGGAAACAGCGCCACTCAGCGACAGGAAGCGGCTCAGATTATGGCTCATTAATGTCAGGGAACCGGTCTTGTCTGCCCCCGTGTCGGGAGCGTGCACTGCAGCCAGAGAGGCGGGTCTGACCATAGACATCTGTTCTCCCTCTAACATCCATCCATCCATCCATCCATCCATCCATCCATCCATCCATCCATCCATCCATCCATCCATCCATCCATCCATTTTCTTCCGCTTCATCTGGGGTCAGGTCGCGGGGGCAGCAGCTTCAGAAGGGAGGCCCAGACTTCTCTTTCTCCCAGCCACTTCTTCCGGTTCCTCTGGGGGAACCCCAAGGCGTTCCCAGGCCAGCCAAGAGACATAGTCCCTCCAGCGTGTCCTGGGTCTTCCCCGTGGGGGAAGGGTTAACCCCTGGGGTTCCCTCTAACATGGGAACAAATTAATTCACTGGCAAGTCTTTAACTGTGCTTATTCATCTCTTTATCAACAATAAATCCCGTGATTTTGGTAAGAGTTCCTCAGTATTTGCCAAAGTTATGAGGGGAGAACCATATATTTTAACTGCTTGAAATATCCGTTCCCCTCCAAAGAGCGTTGAACAGGGGAATAGATTATTTCAGGCAGCTGAAATATTCCCGACTGTTTCCAAATTCTCAAAGATTGTTTTGTGTAATAGCATGTAGAAATTTCTTTTATTCAGTAATCTGTCATATTTTACATTATAACGGGATTTTCCACAATGCCTACACTAGCAACTTCCATCCTCTTATATCAGCAATGAAAGATCATAAATACACACAACGTGTTGGAAACCTGTGTTTGGTGACTGACTTTTAATTGTCAGGCTTAAGTGACAAAAGTTGGAAACAGACCGATTCTCTCTTGGCGATTAAAAAGCAACACAAAACGGTGTAAGAAGATCTCGTTTATTTATTTATTTTACCATTTTGTTAGTTGCCAATTAAACTGAAAGTTACGATCTTGACATGATTATATGAGTTGTTTTACCGATAAATCGATCAGAAGCGCCGTGGAAATGGTCGGATCCTCTCTGGCTGCAGTGCGCGCTCCCGACACAGGGGGGCAGAATTTCACACAAGACCTGAAGCTTTTGATGGGTCCAGAACCAGCTGAGGTTTTGTTCCGTTCTGCATGGTGCGTTCAGGAACAACTTAAGGTGACATCATGACGTCAGAGAGTTTAGGTCCAGATTGATCAGAAGAACCGGCAAAACGATGACAGCTAATCCATCCATAATATAATTTATAATATATACATGTAATATTCATCAAATACAGGACGAGCTCGTTTGTCAGATTTTAAGTATTTTTAAAATAACCTTTAAGCAGCTATTAAACATACTTTTCCTTCAGCCCATAATTTCTGCATTAAATAGTTTTTTTATTGGTTTATAATATTCTATAATTACAATAATTATAATAATTCTACTCCTTAAAGAAGCATAATTATATGTTTGCCAGGTCAAAGCTTATTTTTATAGCACATTTACAACAACCTCAGCTGAGCAACGTGCTTCACAACATCACAGGTAGATATATAAAACAAAACATACAATTACATATGCTATAAAATTATTTAAGCATAATCAAGTAACTACGTTACCTTCAGTTGTTATAAAAATGTTATATCAGAAATTTTACTTCCTGATTTAGCATCTTGAAATTGGGCCTCTGTTTCTTAAAAACCTCCTGCTCTCTCTGAAGCTCCGCCTCCAGGAAGTCGTCCCAACATGGCTCCTCTATTAACCCTTTAATGTTCTTACCAGCACTGATCTGAGCAGCAGCTCCTATAGTGAGCTCAGCAGTTGTTTGCTAACTGCAGCTGGCTAGTCTGAAGGAGCTGAGAGGGGGAGGAGCTGCGCTTTTGAAGGCGGGGCTAGGGCCACCCAGCTGAACAGTTGCCATGGAGATTAAAATACTTATCAAACATGAAAGAATCAAAGCGACACTCCAGGGAGAAACATGATGGACAGATTAAAAATTGATTTTACACGACACTGGCCCTTTAAAAGAAACCTTCATCAGGACTTCCTGGTTCTGATGTTCAACTCACAGCTGGTCCCCCAACTCTCCTCAGTCACCCCTCAGTTAGACTCATGCATTTGTTCATTCGTTGCACTTTTGTCCTCAGCGTGTGATCAATAATCCAGATATTGATCAGAAACATTTTCCTTTAAATCTGGACTGAAGCCATCCAGTACGTCTGATCTGCTTCTGTCTCGGTTTCATGGAGTCCAGAGTCAGAATCTCTGGACTCCTTGACTTTTCGGTTAATTTTCTGTTTGTTATTTCTAACATGGTTTCTGAGGTTTCTAAAAAAAAATTGTACTTTATTTTTCTCATGTTTTTCTCTCTTCCATTTTCTGTTTTTATTTCTCTTTTTTTTATCTTCAGACTTGCTCCGCGTGCACGCGCGCGGGCGCGTGCCGCAGATGGACTCCGGAGCAGCCATGAGTCACTGCGCGCGGCACGGAGCCGCTCTCTGATTGGCTGCCACCTCTTACCATTCAGCAGGTCCGCGTGAAGCCGCGCGCGCGCGGAGAGTGACTCGGTTCGGCTGAAGCGGAGCTGCTGGTTCTGATCGTGTTCCGGTCCGGAACCGCTCTGGGTTTTATTCTGCTGCAGGGAGCGCGCATCGGACCCGCCCAGCTGAGGTGAGCCCGCCGCACATCTATACCGAACCAGAACCGAACCGAACCCAGGGTGGAGTCTGACTCTCTGCTGATCTTCTCTGATCCAAACAATCTGGATCAGAACCTGATTCTGTCTGGTCGCGGTTCTGTTGGTTCTGTTGGTACTTTCTGCAGGGTTCTGGTATTTGCAGGCCCAGAACCAGAACAGAACCTTCTAATCAAACTGACCCATCAGAACTTCTGCAGACGTTCTGTCTCTAGGTTTAGAGAACCGGAACCAGAACCAGTTGGTGGTGGACAGGTGACCTCCAGCTCTGATGGGTCCAGTTGCTCCAGCTGCAGAACCCAACCAGCGGGTTCGGACTCGGTTCTGAAGCAGCTTCCTGTTTTCACTAAGAGACCGCTGAGCTGCTGCTGAGCTTGTCTCCATGGTGATGGTGCTCAGGTGGGACAGAGCGTCCAGAACCTCCTGAGAGTCCTGCATCAGAACCGGGTCATGGATCTGATGGGATGGATCCAGCTGACTCCCATGACAACAAGGCACTGCCCAGTCACATGACTGGAGTTTCACCTAAAGGACACATGATGGCAGTACGGTTCTGGTGTGGGTCAGAACCTCCAAAATCATCAGAACCTCCGAGTCAGAACCTCTGGACTCCATGACGGTTGGAATCCATGAGACAAATGTTCTTCATCTGACGCTTCTGCAGGAACATCTGCACATCTCCTGCTGGTTGCCTGGTTGCAAGCCTGTAAGCGTCAGGGTCCAATCAGACGAGACAATTATCCTCAGGTGTTCATGGTTCTGGTTCTGGTTTCACCAACAGCTGGAGTTCCTCTGCTGGGTCTCTCGGTGAGGCCCCTCAGGGCTCCGTCTCGGGCCCTCCAACTGGGTGTTTGGTTGAGGTCAAAAGGTCAGAGGTTCTCTTGGCTGATTGGTCTGGTTTGGTTGAGAAATGTTCCAGGGTTTGTCTCTACAACCAAACACAGGACAACTTTCCTGACATGAGGTCCAACTGGACCTTCCTCCTCAGGAACCAGCTCAACCCACACCAGATGCCAGTCTGACCATTTCCTGTTCCAGACCGACCACTTCCTGTCCCGGCGTCAGAATCATCAGCAGTTCTAACCAGTTTTCCTTCATTAATCTGGGAAACAGGAAGTTCTGCTGCTGGCAGGTGTGAGCCAGGTAATCGGTGACCGCTCGATGGTCGTAATGTTATGCCTGGTAGAAGTGGCCATCATGCCCACGGTCATGTGACTTGTCCTCTTGCGCCACCAGATGGCGAAGGCAGACCAGCGCTATGGCCAGCGGGACGGCTCCGACCAGAACTTCGACTACATGTTCAAGCTGCTAATCATCGGGAACAGCAGCGTTGGGAAGACGTCCTTCCTGTTCCGCTACGCCGACGACTCCTTCAGCAACTCCTTCGTCAGCACCGTCGGCATCGACTTCAAGGTCAAGACCGTTTACCGTAACGACAAGAGGATCAAGTTGCAGATCTGGGTGAGGACGGGGCGGAGCTTAATCCTGAACAGGGAGGAGCTTCTGACTGGTTGGGCGGGGTTGCATGTTGGATGGGCGGAGCTTTGGGATGGAGTGCAGCCATAGGCTGAATGGGAGGGACTCCAGAATGAATAGGGAAAGGAGGACTAGGAACCATCAGTAGGAACCATCAGTAGGAACCCTCAGTAAGGACCATCAGTAGGAACCATCAGTAGGAACCATCAGTAGGGACCATCAGTAGGAACCATCAGTAGGGACCATCAGTAGGGACCATCAGTAAGAACCATCAGTAGGGACCATCAGTAGGAACCATCAGTAGGGACCATCAGTAAGGACCATCAGTAGGGACCATCAGTAGGAACCATCAGTAGGAACCTTCAGTAGGGACCATCAGTAGGGACCATCAGTAGGAACCATCAGTAGGAACCATCAGTAGGGACCATCAGTAAGGACCATCAGTAGGAACCATCAGTAGGGACCATCAGTAGGAACCTTCAGTAGGGACCATCAGTAGGAACCTTCAGTAGGAACATTTAGTAGGAACCTTCAATAGGAACATTTAGTAGGAACCTTCAATAGGAACATTTAGTAGGAACTCTCAGTAGGAACATTTAGTAGGAACCTACAATAGGAACCCTACAATAGGAACCATCAGTAGGAACCCTCAGTAGGGACCATCAGTAGGAACCCTCAGTAGGAACCTTCAGTAGGAACCCTCAGTAGGAACCTTCAGTAGGAACCATCAGTAGGAGCCCTCAGTAGGGACCATCAGTAGGAACCATCAGTAGGAACCCTCAGTAGGGACCTCCAGTAGGAACCTTTAGTAGGAACCATCAATAGGAACATACAGTTTGAATCCTCAGTAGGAACCTTTTTCAGTAGGAACCTTCTGTAGAAACATTTAGTAGGAACCTTCAATAGGAACCATCAGTAGGAACCCTCAGTAGGAACCATATGTAGGAACCTTCAGTAGGAACCTTCTGTAGGAACATTTAGTAGGAACCTTCAGTAGGAACCTTCTTCAGTACTAACCTTCAATAGGAACATTTAGTAGGAACCGTCATTAGTACCATCAGTAGGAACAGACATGTTTGTAGGAACCACCAGCTCTCTGGATTGAGACATGGTGTTCTGCTGTGACAGACGTGCTCCCTGCTGTGCTGGTCTTTCGGTAGGTATGTTGTTGCCATGGCAACAAGTCTTCATGCTCACTTCCCTACTGCCTCGCACACACAGAGATAAAGACAAAAACAGACTCAAACGGCGTCATCTTTGGAGATAATTAAAGGGACACGTGTGAGGCTGAACGCATTGAGACCCAGCAGATATGCAGGGATGTATGTGTGTGTTTATCTGGTTTATCTGTGTGTGTAACTAACTGATTCAGTCCTGTGAGGAGTAAAAATAGACTGAATCCTCAGATGTGTGGAGCAGCTGCAGTCGTTCCTGGTGGAGAGCATCATGGGAGCTTTAGTCATCACCATGACGCTGCAGCAGGAAGTTCAGCTGCATTCTTCTTCCTCAGAGAAATGAGGAAGAAGTGTTTTACTCTCCATTTAGCTCTGGGTTCCATTAGTTTGGTCTGGGAGCGGGGCTGCTGGTTCAGACGGCGCGTCTTGATGCTTCTTGAAAGCTCGTCTCTGGAGGTATTTATGTCCACCAGGAATTAGACCAGAACCAGAACCTGAATGGTCCTTTCATTTCCTGTTTGTGTCCAGGACACTGCAGGGCAGGAGCGCTATCGCACCATCACCACGGCTTACTACCGAGGAGCCATGGGCTTCATCCTCATGTATGACATCACCAACGAGGAGTCGTTCAATGCGGTCCAGGACTGGTAGGGGATTGGTCAGATGCTGGCTTGCGTCGTGATGTCAGTAGGTGTGAATCCCTTCCAGCTAGCTGTCGCTCTGTGTCCACAGGGCCACCCAGATCAAGACGTACTCGTGGGACAACGCCCAGGTCATCATGGTGGGCAACAAGTGTGACATGGACGTGGAGAGAGTGGTACCACCTGAGAAAGGAAAACACCTGGCGGACCAGCTAGGTGTGCATTAGTTAGTTTTAGAAGGAAATAAAAACTCACAGTAGTCAGGATAATCTATTATCAGGGCATTCCTGAATACTTTTTTGTCTCTATAGTGATCTACAGTGATTTTCAGTTTGATGCCAGTCAACCAGGGGACCAGGTCCTAAGATACTGTCCTGCAGCTCTTAGAGACATCCCTGAACCAAATGGCTGAAAATCCAGTTCTCTGTCTCTCTGCTCTGAGTCAAACCAACCAACTTTGACTAGGCAGACGGACTGGAGTTGGGTTAAATTGGACTGAACAGGACTGGTGGTAATGAACCCTGAAAGCTGCAGGATGGTATCTCTGGAGGACTGGAGGTATGCCAAGTGGTACTTTTAGAGATTTTGAGCAATTACTGACCCACTAAGACCTTATCAGAGACCTTCCACTAAACATTTCTAGAAGCATTTTCAGCAGAAACATCACAGTTCAAAGTTTGGTAAACCAGGCTTTCCAACCACAGACTGGAGACTTCTGGTGTGACCTTTGCCTGTCTCCTGCAGGGTTTGAGTACTATGAGGCGAGTGCCAAGGAGAACATCAATGTACGTCAGGTTTTTGAGCGCCTGGTAGACATCATCTGTGTAAAGATGTCTGAACGTGTGGACGTGGAGGCACCAGTAGCTCCTGGATCTAAGACCACCAGACTGACCGACAAGCCTGCCCAGCTACCTCAGAAATGCTGCTGATCATCGGTCCACTTCCCCCCATCCTGAGCTGTAGGTAAAATAAAAAGATCAGATAGTCTGACTGTTGAGACATTCCTCCACACCCGCTCTGCTTCAGTCCATGTTTGTGAGCCGTCAGTTATCACTCCTGCTGACATCCAGGAATCCGCTCCGTCTGTGTACCTGAGGCCGGCTGATCGCTGGAGGTCCCGTCCCGCCTTAACCAGGCCGGTCCATTGGTTCTTCATTCAAATGGCAGTAGAGTATCAGTTTAGGACAGCCCACAATGTCACCTACAGACTGTACGGATGAGTAGCACTTAGTGGCTGCTGTCCTTTCTGTGTCCGCACCTCCAAGAGTTTAGTGTTTCTACTGAACCGCCTGAACATCCTGAGCCCCAATGCAACCAGAACTTCCAGCTGCAGTTAAAGCCACGATGAGGCTGACAGCAGGAAACCTTCTAACACCTGATTGGCCCAATGAGCTCCACTCTGCTCAGTAAAACAGCGAAGTAGGTGAAACACCGAGAGGTCAACTACAGGTCAATATGAGTCACCTGCATACCTCTCAAGTCTCCTGTTTTTGGCTAGCATTTTTTACCCCCTTTTCCCGTATTATGCCCCCACCCCTGCTCTGACCTCTGACAATAGCACCGGACGACGACATTTCCCATATTCTCAAATTCTAAACTTGACAAGTATGGTCACCTGCCGAACAATGACTCATCACAAACGCAAGTCACCTGCCGAACATTCAACCCAGCACTGATTAGTCTCCTTCTGACCTCCAGCATCCAGACTCGTCATGTGAAGAGTTATAACAGTCAGTCCAGACCCGAGGCAGTCCACCGCAGTTTTGCCTGGAGTGGGTCATTTCGTTCCAGACTGTTCAGCTCAGGAAAGAACAGTTCCGGCCAATTCAGCTGAATCAGGCCAGTTCATCCCAGTTCGTGGTCCATCCCGCTCCGGTCCAGTCCGGTCTGGACGGTTCCTCTCAGCCTGCAGCCGAGCCTCATGCTGGCGTCACTCTGAAGCTGTTTTTAGTCATTCATTGGAGCGTGAGGAGGCTCCGCCCCCTTAGCAGGTGTTGTCTTGTAGCCGCCATGTTTGCAGTGTGTTTCACATGAGCAGGTGTGTGTGTGTGTGATATCGTTAAATATAATTACCATGATATTAATAACCTGTAAGAGTTCCCCCATCTCCCCCCGATGAGAATAAACGATAATATTGTGTTATTTTATTTTGAGGTGAAACTGTAAATGATAGAGTTAGAGCTAAATATACCGTTGTTGAGTTTGAGCTTATTTTTATGACTAATTCTGTGAACTTGTTGTCTTACGGTTTGCTCCGCCCGGAGAAGCACAAAGTGATTGTACAAAATATTGTGTTTGTATATTGTAGATGATTCTTAGTATAATAAAAACCACAGTCTTTCATCAGAACACATCTTCTTTCGGTTTTGTTCAGACCAGGATCCAGGTTCTGACTTTGTCGTGGATCGGTTTGGTCCTATTCTTGGGTTGGTTCTGGAACTCAGCTTGATTCCTTTTTCACATGTAGCTTCATCCAATTGGAAAGCAGCTGATGGAGTGAGCACTGATTATGTCATAAATATGGGCCCGATCCTGATCGGGGTTCTGACGAGAAGAACCTCGCTGGAGCAAACAGGAAGGGGCGGGACAGACCGCGGTCAGTCTCATACCTTATTTGGAAATGGGACCGTTTTTTTTTTTTCAGTAAATGCAATGTCATGTTTATTATTCGTTGACAGTCTGAGGTTAGTTCGCCAGCTTACATACAGCGCACAATGCAACAAGCTAGTTAGTTAGCACATCTCAGTATTGCAGCGATTTTTTTTTTATCAAACTTTATTTAAACAAGGTAAATACAAACAAGAAATACAAATACAGCAGTATTTGTATTTCAAAGGAAATACAAGGATTGCTAAGGAGAAAAATAATAACATATAATAATAATAATAATAATAATAATAATGAAACTAACTGAATTAGCAACAAGGGGATTTATATGTTAGGACTGACATAGATTGATGGGCAGTTCCATTAAAAATTCAGTCAGGAATTCAAATGACCCAATACATTTAAGAGATTTAAAAAATAATTGGAATTCAAATAAAAAAAGTTTAAACACTGGAGATGATTTCAGCATTCTTTGTTTATGAATAAAATTTTTTGCCAAACAAAATATTATGTTACAACATAGTTCCATTGTTTTGTTTTTCAATAATACTCCAAAGGTTACCATATCTCTCGAAATAGATTCAGGAAGTGCAATTTTTGATTTGATCCACCTTTCTAAGCAATTCCAAAATATTTTGGTGTGACTGCAGTCATAGAAGACATGGTCTATTGTTTCAACATCACTTTCACAAAATGAGCATCTATTGTCATCGATATTAAAGCGATTCCTTAGAAGTTCTTTTGAGGGGTAAATTGCATTTAAAATTTTAAAGTATGTTTCTTTAGCTTTTGGTTGAATGGGGAGTTTTAAATAAAGAGTTCTCAACCTTTCAATTGATTTTTTTATCAAACTTGCAAAGAATGTCATTTTTATTTATTTTCCCAGGGAATAAAGTCTCATTTAAAAAGTTTCTAATTGTGTGGTTATTGAATTTTGGATCAGTGAGTGATATTCCATTAATAAATAAATTGGGTAATTGTGGGGTCATCGGATAATATGTAATTATATTTTTGAACTGATTGATAAATTGTTTTGGTAAGGCATTATATAATTTTGTAAACTCAACTTTTGGGGGAAAGAAGTGATATTTGGCACAGAATTGTTCGTAGTTTAACATGCAACCATTAACATCCATTAAGTGTATAACAGACCAGATATTCTTTTCCATCCAATCTTTGTAAAATAAGGATTTATTGCGATGAAGTATGAATCTGTTATTCCATAAGATAAAGCCGTGTGGCGAGTAATTATGTACATAGAGCAATTTCCAGTCCAGTAACACTTGTTTATGGAACTCTGATAGTTTAATGGGCAATTTATGTATATTGAAATCAGCGAGAAGAACAAGTTTTAGGCCACCTATTTTGTTAAAAATATAATTAGGGACACAATACCAAAATAATTGGGAATTTTTAATCCAGGATTTTAACCAATTAACCTTAAGAGTACCATTAAGACATTCAAAGTCAATTACTTTCAGACCGCCATCTTTGATTTCTTTGATCATATGACCTTTACATAAGTAGTGTGGCCTGTTTCTCCAAATAAAGTTCATGTTCATTTGGTTAATAGTTTTAGTTAAGCTATTTGGGACAGCAGAGCTGCAGGTTGAATATATTAATCTTGATAAACTTTCCATTTTTGATAAGTAAATAGAAAAGTCTTGTTGGAGCCATAAGTTAAGTTTGGATTTACATTCTTTAATCTTGTTTTCAATATTTAAGGTTGATTCTTGGTTTTTGGTTATAACAGTTCCCAAGTATTTAATATCAGATTTGATTTGAATGCTAGATATTTCTTTTAGGGAAGTGTCATGAATAGCCATAAGCTCACATTTTTTTAAGTTTAGCATTAGACCTGAAGCCTCTGAAAAAAGTTTAATTTTATCAATTACAATTGAAACTTGCTTGTAATTTTTTAAGAAAACGGTGGTGTCATCTGCTAACTGGCTAATGATTAATTCTGTACCAAAAACATCTAATTTCTCAATGTCTTCACAGTTTTTAAGATAGATTGCTAACATCTCTGCAACTAAATTAAAGAGATATGGGGAAATGGGACACCCTTGAGGAATTCCAACATTAATGTTAAATCTAGCTGTGATGCCCTTAGGCAGTATTACACAACTATTTATATTTTGATATAGGCCTTTAATTAAGTTAATGAAGTTTGCTCCAAAGCCTAGATGTTCAAAACTGAGAATAAGAATCTGTGTTCCACCGAGTCAAAGGCTTTATAAAAGTCAAGGAAAAGAATAAAGCCATCATCTTTAATCATGTCTCTATATTCAATCAGGTCCTTTACCAGTCTAATGTTGTTGTGGATTGATCTTCCTTTTAAGAAGCCAGATTGCGATTCAATTCAAAGGTATAGTATGATTTTTAAAAATTTCTGTAAAAACTTGATGTAGTAAATATTTTATGTCTTCCCAAAAGTGTTTATAAAAGTTCCCTATGAGTCCATCTGGACCTGGTGCTTTGTTTAATGATAAGCGATTAACAGCCTTATCAAGTTCTTCTATCATAATATTGTTGTCACAAGTTTGTTTGAAATGATCTTCTACTTTAGGGATAAATGTTTCAATTTTTTTAAAAAAGGTAAGAGATTTTTGTTCTGAGAATTTGGAGGTATACAAGTTGTTATAGAATTTAAAAATCTCTGTTGATATTAAGATTGTTATTGGTTTCAACATTACCTACTATTAAGGAGTTGATAGAATTTTGTTGTCTTCTTTTTTCCAAGTTACAAAAGTAAGCAGGGTTCTTTTCTCCTTCCTCTATCCATCTCGCTCTTGATCTAACAAAAGCTCCTTTAGCCCTTTGAATATACATTTCATCTAGTTTAGGTTGGAGGAGTTGTACTTTTTGTTTGTCTTCAATTGAGAGGTTGGGTTTATTGCAATATATGTTAAGTTGTTTTAATATCAAGTTCTTTTCTTTTGGAGTTCTTTTTTAATTCGTTTACTGAATGAGATAGAAAATTGTCTTACCTTGTACTTTAGGAATTCCCATTTTTGAACAGGACTATTTAGTTCTTCAGAGTCCTTAATATCTTGGATTAGTTCTTTGGAAATGGGACCATTGCACTCCGGAAGTGAAGGAGGCGCTATTTCCTATATTATCCGCGATCTCCAGATTTTCTTTTCTTTTGAAATCTGTGATATATCTTCATCTTTAGGAAGGAGTTTCACTCTCAGCATGTATTTGAATTTCTCTCTTATTTTCTTTAGCAGAGCTCACAGTTTTTAAAAAATTCTGTAGCTTTCGGTGTACTTCTAACTCTGCTCCTTAGTCGCATCTTTTCCGGCCTGCTGCTGCCTCTAGTGGTGTGGGGGTGGTAACACAACTAACATAATTACATTACTAATCAGAATACCATTAAATCTTTATTATTTATTATTAATTCTGTCATTACTTGAACCGAAAAAGATAAATTATCTAACAAAACACCATCAGAGCTAATTAAAATGACATAGACAAGACCTTTATACATTATAAAATACATTATTAGGGTTACTTTTGAGACATGGAGAAATTTCTCAATGGAAAATTTGAACACACTGTCAGCATCAGCCCTAAAACTGCTATAGTCAGTCTGAATGTTGTGATATAATTGTGTGCTTCATAATGAATTTTGCTCATTTTATGAAAAATTCATAATAGAGTCCTCCAGTCCTGCATAGTCCGTTCATATGTAAATATTCAACTACAATTTTATTTTCTCTCTAGAATATTGTTGTGTCTGTGTCGATGTCAGTTTGGTTTTATTTGTGTTTGGAACAACTTGTATCTTAATAGAGCTCAATCAACTGTAATATAGCGACACAAAATGTACCTCGAGCTTTTTTTTACTGCTGATCACGCAGCCTGTTGAGCTCTCGACCAATCAGAGCGCTTCGTTGACGCAGCCGCAGCTTCGCTCCAACTACAAACTTGAAACTTCAGCAGCAGCTGTCAAGCACACATCCAGGTAAGTTTTTCTCCTGCCGGTACCACAGGTCCAAACTGAATTTCAGAACCAACACAGGGCTCCTGACAAAGCCGAACTAGAAACGGGCTGAAGCGCCGGCTCAAACAGTTAGCCGTTAGCAGGATTATTTAGCAGACTGTGTCGCTAAGGCGGGTTAGAAAACAGCTTGGTTCAATTCCAGTTCTTGTTAATTTGTCCTTTTAGAGCTGCAGTTTTCCAGGATGTTTATAAGGTTCAGCTCCGACTGCTAGTCCGCTGTCTGTTTTCTGGATGCTAAGCTAGCAGCTCCGCTCTTAAATCGGGTGATATTAACGTGAAATTTTGCTCTCTATCTCGAACGCTCATTCAACTCCAACGTCATATTCTGCGACGCGCCAAACTGCTGCAGGAAAATCCAACATTTTTCATTTGTTTTTATTTTTCCAGCACCGGGAGACATGTTGGAATATTCTGGACATTCCCGTTTAAAACAGGTTAATGTGAATAATTCGGCTGAAAGTTTTAATATGTTTTTAAAGTACTCTGGGGAAGATATTCCCATACTGTATCTGCTGGTGATCGACCAGAAGGGGGCGGGGCTAATTCACAGACCTGGATACAACTCAGATTGAAAGCTTCAGGTTTTTATTGTGTAAAATGTGATAAATGTTATCCATGGTTGCTGAAAGGTTCTGTTGCAGCCATCTGGTAGCCAGACCCAGAAGTCTTACCTCTGATGAGGTTTGATGTTAATGTCAAGTTAATATGTTTGCTGTGAACGACGTCGAGCTTCGGTTGCGCTCCAGAAAACTGCAAACATTGAGATTAATATGAACAGCGCAATAAAACAGCCACGAAAGAACGAGTCCATAAAGTTGTGCAACTAAACGCCATTATAATAATTCATATTAAGATAAGTGTCACAAATCTGTGCAGAAGGATATCTGAGCTGTGGAGCTGCAGGAGGAGCTCTGTGTGCTGAGCTCTGACACCAAATGCAGGGCCGTAACGCAGAACCTGGAGGCTGGGGCTGGAGGGGGGCTTTAAAATCCTATTTATAGTTTCCCAGAGATACTAGAACACAGAAAAACACACACAAATAACTAAAGTTGTTTCTGTCCTGTTGTAACCATAAACAATCTTCCCTTCAGTTCAACCTTATAAGTGGAGACACATAGTTGATGTTACTATTAGAAAATAACTTGCAATTAAGTTTTGGCAAAGCTCAAAGTAATTATATATATATATATATATATAAAATCAAAACATTCCAGTGTGCACACAAAAAATAATGATTGGCACTCATTGCACTATGAATAATCCTAATGATTGTTTTGCTAATCAATAATTAATATGCATTTCCAAATAAATACAAAAATCCAAGATAAATCTTATTCATAAAAAGTCAATAAATATGCTCCATACAAATCAATCAACACCAAAAATGTAAAAGACATCAAGCTAGACAAGTACTTTTTAATAAATATTTAAGGCACCTCATTGTTCTCCAATTGTTTGTTCAGAGTCGCAATAGAGCATCCGGATTGGTACGGTCAGTAATTTAGCCGCTACACAACAACAGGGACATCGACTAACGCTAAGTCTTCATAGAATCATTCACCACTTCCGCAGTTCATAAGGCATACAATCGGTTTTGTGTTTCTCTTATCCTTCAGCTCACGACAGGAGACTCCTATAGTTAATACAGTTGTATCAATATCATACAAGATTAAATAAAAAAACAGAACGTTACACTTAACCGACCTGTAGATCTGCTCTCCCAAACTCGTTCTAATCTTCCATGCTTCTCGCTCCAGCTAATATACCTAGAAAATGGGTCGACGGTGGTACATGTGACTCAGACACTCAACAACGATTGGCTGCTTAGTAATTCTCACGAGAATTGCGGTTATATATATATCAAACTATCGCGAGATTTTGAAAGGCGAAGGGGATAAGTAGTAGAGAACCCAGAAAATGGAACTCAACATTGACACTCAGGTTACACGAGTCTTAATCCGTGGTCTTCATCTCCTCCATTGGCCAGCTAATTATTCTGGCAGGGTATCTGATTACCCTGCCAGAATCAGATACCCTGCCAGGTATCTGATTCTGGCAGGGTATCTGCCAGAATCCAGGTGTAGATCCAGGTGTAGATCCTGGATCTACAGCCAGGATCTACACCACCAGGCTGTAGATCCTGGTGGTGTGGATCAGTGAGTCGATGTCTCGCTCGCTCTTGGTGTACAGCTTGATCTCATCCATGTAGAGGAGGTGACTGATTGTGGCCCCATTCTTAAGTCGGTATCCGTAGCCAGTCTTGTTGATGATTTGGCTGAGGGGGTTCAGGCCTATGCAGAACAGCAGTGGGGACAGAGCATCTCCTTGGTATATGCCACATTTGATGGACACTTGTGCAAGTGGTTTGCAGTTGGCTTCAAGGGTGGTTTTCCACAGCCCCATCGAGTTTGCAATGAAGGCTCTTAGAGTCCTATTGATGTTGTACATCTCTAAGCATTCAATGATCCAGGTATGTGGCATTGAGTCATAGGCTTTCTTGTAATCAGTCCAAGCGGTGCACAGGTTGGTGTGTCGGGTTTTGCAGTCTCAGGCGACTGTGTGGTCTACAAGGAGTTGGTGTTTGGCTCCTCTGCTGTTTATGCCTATTCCCTTCTGTGCCGTGCTCATATATTTATCCATGTGCCCGCTTATCTTAGCCGCTATGATGCCTGACATGAGCTTCCATGTCCAGTTAACCATTCAGGGTGAGTCCCATTCTGTAGCAGCTGGTTCAGTTGAGCTGCCAGTCGCTCATGGAGGGCAGTGAGTTTCTTTAGCCAGTAGGCATGAATCATGTCAGGTCCTGGTGCTGTCCAGTTTTTCATACCCGAGACTCTTTCTTGGACATCTGCCACAGTGATGGTTACCGGGGCTTGTTCAGGGAGGTTGCTGTGGTCCTCTCGTAGAGAGGTTAGCCACTGTGCATTGCTGTTGTGGGACGCCTCCCTTTCCCATATGCCTTTCCAGTATTCAGTCTCCAGCCTTGGTGGGTCTGCTCTGTTGTTATTACCCTGCCATTGAGAGTACACTTTAGCTGGTTGGGTGGAGAAGAGCCGGTTGATCCTCCTGGCTTCATTCTCTCTTGTGTATCTCTTTAGGCGGCTGGCCAAGGCTTGGAGCCTTTGTTTGGCAGTTTCAAGTGCTTCAGGCATGTGTGTGTGTGTGTGTGTGTGTGTGTGTGTGTGTGTGTGTGTGTGTGTGTGTATATATACACACACACATAAATATTTTTTATTATAATTATTTTCTCGCAAAAATGTGAATAAAGTGTAACAACTTTGCCGAAACACGTTTGAGCTTTCGCGGTGCCCGTAGTTCTCCAGATAAGTGCGCCGAACAAGTGCAAGCTAGCTACACGCGTATTTTGCCGACTGGGCTGTGAGAAGACGCAGGGGGAACGCGGATCGATGTAACAACGGAAAAGCCGGTTTTTGACATTTCTCTGACGGTTTACTTATTTTAGCATAACTCTGGTTTTACTTGGCTTATTAACGCAATTTAAAAACTGGTGTGTAGTTTATAATGTGCTCTTTAAGCACAAGTTGAAAGTGAGACTGGGGGAGGCAGAGTCTGGCTGCTACGCCGTCACAAATCAGACTTGTAAAACACTGACTTGGTCTCACCTCTGCTGTGTAGGAATGCCCTGTTGTTACAAGTCAGTCATTGGGGCCGGGGCCCCCAGGCCCCTTCTGGCTCCGCCCCTGACTCTGATGTCATCCTGCAGCTTTTCCTGCAGGATGACATAAACCTCAAACATCTGCAGGTGCAGCTTCTCCTCGCAACTCAGAAATGCCTCAGACCAAAAAGTCGGGGAGCGGCACCAGTGGTCCGAATCAGCCGGGCGACCCGGAGCCGGACGACCCGGAGCCGGGCGACCCGGAGCCGGGCCCACAGGAAGTGAGGCTGGCTGGAGGAGGAAGAGGCGGATTGGAGCCGGAGCAGGGAGACCCAGACATCGCGAAGTCCCCCAGTGACCCCAAGAAGTACAGGTGGGTCCTGGTCCCTGCCTGGTTCTGGTTCTGGTCCTGGTTCTGGTCCCAGTCTCCAGCTGCTCTCGGTCTCTGCAGGTTCCTTGAACTCGGTAACGGACTCCGGGTTCTGCTGATCTCGGACCTCAGCAGGGCGAACGAGAACGAAGAGGGTCAGCAGGAGGAGAGCGAGGGAGGCGAGGAAGAGGAGGACGATGAGGATGAGGATGATGATGAGGAAGGAGAATCCAGTGCCAGCTCTGATGAAGAGGAGGAGGAGAGCGATGAGGAAGAGGAGCCGGAGCTGATGGAGGTGGATGAAGAAGATCGAACGAAGAAGAAGAGTTCAGAGAAACAGGTTAGACGATGAAGATGGAGGAAGAGATACCAGCTGCTCCCTCTCCCTCCCTCCCCCTCCCTCCCTTTTCTTTCTCTCTATTTGTTTTCTAATATTCTTTCCTTGCTTTGGTTCCCAGTCTTGGGTTTTATTTTTGGGTGTCAGAGTTTGTAGCTGTTTCTGGCATGGCGTCTCCAGAGCCCTTCCTCTCTTTGGGATTCGGGTCCAACCTGATCCGACGATCCCAGTTAAACGGTTCTGTTGGTGATCCAGTAATTTAATTTGTGCTTCCAGAATGAATAAGGGAGTCGTGATATTTTTAAAGGAGCGTTTTGTGAACCAGCTGATTGTCAGAGGGGGTCAGTAGGCGGAGACCTGCAGGTGTCGCCTCCACCCGGGTTATTGTCTTGACGTGCCGCCGTTCATTCCTAATGGTCTGTTGGAGAAAGAGCTCCAGTGGTTTTAAAACTGCTGGGTTTGGATGTAAACATGACAAACTGAAACTCTTTCAGTCTTTCAGGAGGTTTTTATGTTAACCTGCTACACAGACGTTTCTGTCAGACTGAAACATGAAGGATCTCACATGTTTCACTGGGAACATGAAATGCTCTGAATGTGGGGATGTTGGACATAAACGGGCTTCTTGGCTGCACAAGAATCAGGAAGTTCAGGTTGAGGTGAGTGGAAGTGCAGAGGAGTCGCTGGTGGTTGGAGCTCCTCCGCCTGCTGAGGGCGGGGCGTTTCCTCCATCAGCTGGATCTGATGCTGGGAGGGAAGCAGTGGACTGGAGGATACTGGGGAAACTGGAACCAGTGATCCTAAATGTAGTGTAGTTCTTTAAATGGTACAGCACCATGAGCATCCGGTAAAGGATGAGAGGAGAGATTTCAGGTCCCAACTTTCTTTAACAGAGCTGAGTGGTCTACAAGAAACAAAGACAAATCAAATGAAAGCCATTATTTTTACTCGCTCTAAACAGTTATTTGTAATTTGTCCAGCAGATGGCAGCAAGAGACCACAATAAACCAACATCATCATAATCTCTTTAAATCGCCATATCTACATATATTTAAGTTGCAAATCCTGCTTAAATACTAACGAAACTTACATTTATTCATTTACACGCTCCGTCTCCAACAAACAGCTCTGAACGGCCTCCAACGATTACCTGTCAACGTTCTGCTCATCTAGCTGAACGTGTGCTCTAACAACAGTAACAGTAGGTGGCGCTGCAGAGGTTCAGTCTGCAGCCTCACCTGCACAGGTAGAGGACATGGAGAATGATGGCGACTCAGACGGCGTTTCAATCGCAGAATCACAAACATCCAGTGGTGATTTGTACACTCTGGAGGAAATGAACAGTTTTCTGGATGAAACGTTTGGAAAACACGTTAAAGTCATTGATTATTTTCCTGATGCAGAAAAATTGATCAAGAGAGTATTAATGGTACAGAAGATAGTCGGTGTTGGTTTTGGTTTTGAAATGTTGGATGAAAAGAAACGGTTCCGGTTGAAAAAGCACTTGGCAAATGTCCGGAGGCAGTTATAAAGTAAAAGGTTGAAAATTCAGAAAGATGATGATTAGAGGGCAGGGGGTGACCTTCTCCACTGTCTGTCTTCACTGTTTTCCACCTGTATGAATAATATCAGGACATTAATGTCAGCGGTGGGACGGATCCACATAAACAGATGGTTAGTTTAGAGACGACTAGGCAAAAGAAACTTGTTTTCACCAGAGACACACAGACCATGGAAACGAGGTGGAGCAGGTCATCTGCTGCTGTAGCAGTTTTATTCTCACCAGGTTTGGACATTAATGTTGTTTCTTATACTGACTTAGTCCCAGGAAGGGTCCTGGTGATCAGAGCAGAAATAGAAAAAAACCTTTTCTGTTTTATTAATATAATTTTTTATATATATTTTTTGCAGCAGTCCAATCAAAATGAGTGTTGGGGGTTGGAACTGCAGCACTGCTAGTTTTATAACAGAACCGGGGAAGAACCTCGTCCTCCATCACCTTCTAAACTAACTCAGTTAGGGTCCTAATCTAACCCTGAGTTAGTTTAGGTCCTAAACTGACTGAGGTGACGGAGCTGCGCTGGTCGACACCTGGTCGATTAAACGGCTCAGGCTAAGCGGAGAACCTGGACAGTGAGCAGGTCAGACTGGACAGACTTTATATCTCAGATAATTATAGAAATAAACTAGAAAATTCCTGCAGAAATTTTGAGGGGCATGCCAAAGTGTGCCCGTCGATTTTTAATCAAGCCTTCTGATGCAAAAAATTAGCATTAATGCTAAAGAAAGCTGCAATGTAGTCAATAACCTGTGGTGAGTCAGAAACATGTTGACTAAACTGTACCTATACCATTCAGTATGTTGAAATTAATGCATAAGCCAAAATGCTAATATTAGCGTGAAGACTAATATTCATGTAGGATGCGTGGCATCACTAGCATGTTTTCTGTCATTGATTTACTCCATTCAGTATACTGAACATTGCTAATACGTAAGAAAATTAGCTAATAGCTACCTTTAGGGAAAAGGCTAATGCTAATGCACTGCCTTGCTGCGCAAGGCAGTGCACTAGTGGGGGCAGTAAAATGCTAAAGTTTGTGCTAATGTTGTGCACAAACTTGTGCTAATGTCAGTGAACTGCCTTGCTGCGCAAGGCAGTTCACTATCCTGAGGAAAAAAAATGCGAAAAAAGCTTAATATTATTGCAACGCCTACGGCGTTGCACTAGTATGAGAGGAATATGCAGACTTTTATTTTGAAACTTTCAGTAGGCTTCATTTTAACCACCACACCAATTCAATGTGTAACAGTAGTTTGTTTAAACCATTCACATAAAGCCCAAAGCTGATGTGAAAAATATCAAGGCTTTTATTTTGAAATTTTCATTAAGCTTCATTTTAATTGACCACAGCAATAAAATGTGTAACAGTGGTTGGGTTAATCCAACTATATAATGCCCAAAACAGCAAGTAGTTCTAAATGCCAGTTCAGCCCTAATCTGTGGTATCTGAGAGTTCCGCCATGTTGTAGTTCTGACCTTCAGTCATTGTAGTTCTAAAGAGCAGCTCAACTATCATGTTAGTGAGACACACAGGGAGAGAGAATTCTAACTGTTTGAAGCAGTTAGTTTTTCTGATCAAAGCGGCTTACTGTTCAGCATCCATAAGAGCAATCCGAAAACTTTTTGAAGCATATAAGAGGGCAGTGATTTAAATCTGTAGTTCTCTCTGCACTAACCTAAGAGAAAAACATAATAAAGGCCTGAGAGGAATATTCAGGCTTTTATTTTGAAATTTTCAGTAAGCTTCATTTTAAATGGCCACACTAATCCCATGTCTAAGAGTGGTTGGGTTAAACCAGTTCATATATAATGCCCAGAACATTCTGCCCTGTCTGTAGTTATAACATTCTGCTCACCTTCTTTCTGTAATAACTCAGAGTTCCACCATTATGTACTTCTTAACTGCCAGCTCAGCCCTCCTCTGTAATAATTGAGTGTTCCGCCATGTTGTAGTTCTGACCTTCTGCTCTGCCCTCTGCATTAAAATGTTCCACCTTATTTAGAACTACAGAGTCTTTGTAGTCCAAACCAGCAGCTGTGCCTTCCTCTGCATTCTGTTGCTATAGTGATGAAACTGCCCTGTGTGTGTCAGGCTTATCTATCTTTATGAGACACCCAGTCAGTTTTAATGGAAAAAGCAGTCCGAACAACTGCTTCCCGTTCAGGATCCGTAAGGCCGATCCAAAAACCGTTTGAAGCATATGAGAGGGCTATTTGTCGTCTCATTTAGTACCGCGATTCATATCTGTAGCTCATTCACAGTAATTGCAGTGATGAGAGAAAAATGTTGTGCGCTGAGCTCAGAGCATTTTCAGAAATGTATGTAAAACACTGGGGAGCAGCGTCAGTTATCCTGTCCCATCACTTTGCTCTGAAGCACCTGGACCGAAAACCATAAGCCCTAGGGAAATTTTGAAAACATTTTACCGGAGCAGGCATACGTATCAATGTCATGACCGACTTTCATACCGATAGACCAATTTTTGCACCCATGAGAGCGATTTCAAAATTATTTTTGGGTCAAAAATCCACTCTTTTTCTCACTCTAAAAAGCGGCAGTTGGTTTCAGTTACACTCTAAGGTTTCGGCAGTTGGAAATTTCGCTCGTTTTTCGCTTTTTACGTCGCCGTCGTAACTCCGATCCCCAATAAAAATAATAGCTCCCTTCTCGGCATCGAGCCGCACGATTTGATACCACTTTTGTGGGGTTTCTCGCAGCGGTACGAGCCGCATTAACGGTGATGGAAGAAAAATAAATAATCTATAATAAAGAGACATTCTATTAGGTGAAGAACAATAGGTGCCTGCCATGCAATGCATGGAGGCAGTGACTGACCTGCTTTGCAGGTCAGTCACTGCTCTCCCTATGCATTGCTATGGCATGCCCCAATGACCCACCTGTTTAATTTCACCAGTTGGGTTTTCTGATCATCACTTAGGGGCCGTTCACACTGCCAGTAAATGCGACCTGTATGCGTTCTGCAATCTGAACGGGCAAATGACCTGAAAGTGTCCCGCATGCGCAGTAGAGGGCGCCATAGCGTCAGCGTTCTCAGTGTTCTGCCAACCGCCATGAAAAGAAGAAGTGCTCAGTGTTTGCGGAAGTAAACATGGAGGCTAACGGTGGAGCTTAGCTTACATATTGTTGTTGTTGTCCAACTGGAGCAGCACATTAACAACTTGATCCTCATATAATCCGTCATGGTTGTTGTTTTTCTTCCCACTTGCGCTTATCAGGACACAGAATAGTGAGATTTGTTGAGAATCAGTGACGTTCAGTTCGGATGAATGTGACCTGGACGTTATGGTCGCATTTGAATCAGATACCTATCGGATATGGGTCGCATTCGAAAAAGAATCCGACCTGTGCTGTTCACACTGCCATGAAAAGATCGGATACAGGTCGCATTACGTCAAAAAAATCAGAATTGGGTCACTTCAGGCTGCAGTGTGAACGCAGCCTTAGTTTACTTGGATTTTCTTTTTTCAAGCTACACTAGTATTGGCATTTTAATACCAAACTACTTGAAGACATTTTCTTTTGTCAAAGCTTTAGTAGTTTTTGGTGACTATAGAGAACAAAAAAAGTTGAGTTTACATCTTTAACTGAGTGGTGGGAGGTTGGAAAGACTCATAAGAGTTTTTGTCGAAAATATACAAGTTTCTCTACAGCTAAAATTAAAAATGTGATTCATAAATTAGAAAATGAGATTAAAGAGTTAGAAAGTAATTTATGAGCAGATGTCATCCTGTTGTCAGGATGAAACATTTCCTCATTTAGTTATTGAATATTCAAGATTAAATCCTCTTTGTCCTTTTCGGTCATTTGTTTGTTTGAACAGTTTCTAACTGTAGTTTTATTTATGGTATTATACAAGAAGGAAATTCACTGGCAATATGGAGAAGAAACGAGCCGACCGTCCATCAGACGGATGTTTTATTCCCCAGGTCCGTTTGGCGTTTGGGTTTTTGGAGCTGCTGGACGACGTTGATGTTTGTTTCCGGTTCTCTGATCCTCCAGGCGGCGGCGGCTCTCTGCGTCGGCGTCGGCAGCTTCAGTGACCCCGATGACCTCCCCGGCCTCGCCCACTTCCTGGAGCACAGTGAGTAAAACAAGGCAAAACATTATGACCAGCGGCTGATCATGCCAGACTCCTCCCGAAGGCCTGGTTCTGTTCTGGTTCTGGTTCTGTCTCCAGTGGTCTTCATGGGAAGTGAGAAGTTCCCGGCGGAGAACGATTTCGACGCGTTCCTGAAGCGTCATGGCGGCAGCGACAACGCGTCCACCGACTGCGAGCGGACCGTCTTCCAGTTCGACGTTCAGAGGAAGTTCTTCAGGGAGGCCCTGGACAGGTGAGCGTGGCCTCGGAACCGACCCGACCCGGTCCCACCTGGTCCTGATGGGTCTCCTGTGCTCAGGTGGGCCCAGTTCTTCATTTGCCCTCTGATGGTCCAGGATGCTGTGGACCGAGAGGTGGAAGCCGTGGACAGCGGTGAGTCCCGGTTCTGACCCAGGTCAGCATCTCTAACAGGTGTGCTCAGCTTCCTCTCTGGTTCCGGTTCTGTCCTCAGAGTACCAGTTGGCCCGGCCGTCTGATTCCCATCGTAAGGAGATGCTGTTTGGCAGTCTGGCCCGACCCGGACATCCCATGACAAAGTTCTGCTGGGGTGAGCTGCGGTTCTGATCTGGTCCGGCCCGACCAGCCCGGTCGGTCCGCTGTTTGGTTCTGTCTGAGGTCAGGGCGGATAAACGCCGAGATTCTGTTGAGGAGCGATCCGACCAGACCTGTTGCACCGGCTGCAGCCGGCCACTGGGGGGAACCTCGGTGCCGGGGCAGAGCTCCGGGGCCCAGATGGGGCCCAGGTGGGGCCCAGGTGGGATTTCAGGGATCCAAGCCTCTATCAGGCTGGAGTTGTGGCCGCTGCTCATGAGCACAGTGTGTCGGGTTACATGGGTCGCCCCGTTACAAGACCAAGTGACTTTAGTGACAAATATAGAATAAAATGTTGAGCTACATACTGGCCTTATTTTCACTCTTAGATAAAACTTTATGAGACACGTTTATAGGTGGTTTACATGGGAGCCGCCTGGCAGACAGTGGTGGAGCTAGACTTTTAAAGTTGGGGAGGCCGGAGGGGGGCCAGGACCACCTCTGGCTCCACCTCTGCTGGCAGACCATCTTCCAGATCGTCCAGTTCCCGCGATCCGCGCCGAGTTACAAACATCCAGAGGAGCACGAGGCGCCGCGTCGCCGGCTCAACGCGGCAACGATGAGCTTCAGCAGCTGCTAGCTGCTCCAGGCTCTGAGTTGAAACTGATGAAGTGTCAACATGATCCGATCGCTCTCCGTGGTTCTGGACTGATCTGACTTTGTGTTGTTTCATCATTAGTGACCCGTCATGTGACCCGTCATGGCGTCTCTCCTCAGGTAACGCTCAGACGTTGAAGCACGGGCCACGGGAGAAGAGGATCAACACCTACAAGAGGCTGCGCGAGTTCTGGAGGAGAAATTACTCTGCTCACTACATGACTCTGGCGGTTCAGTCCAGAGGTACCGGCAGAACCACCTAAATGTTTCTGTTGCTGACTCGGGGCAACCTGGCTGAGTCGGTTCAGACCCGCTGGAGGTTCTGGTGGCTCCGTTGATCAGATCAGCTCCAAGAAAAGCAGCAGAATAAACCCGAAAGTACTGATCCAATCTGTGATGTCATCACATGACGTAACTCTGATGTCTGTGTTTCCATGACAACCTTCTGGCTGCTGCAGAGTCACTGGAAACCCTGGAGGAGTGGGTGAGAGAGATCTTCATCCAGATACCCAACAAGTGAGGCTGTACACACAC